>NC_060274.1:18081993-18297809 GCF_021613505.1 Equus quagga | reverse complement strand
GTGCATATACGCATCCATGTGCATCGATAGATACATAGAAATAGATATAGATAGATGTAGATGTAGATAGATGTAGATGTAGCTAGAGATGGAGGTGGAGGTAGATATAGATATAAATGGTAGATATAGATGTAAAGAGGAGTTTTTTTATAGGAAGTGGCTCACGTTGAATGGAGGCCGGGAAGTCCCATGATCTGCCTTCTGCTTGCTGGAGGACCGGGAAAGCCAGTGATGTGATTCAGTCCAAGGTCAAGGCCCGAGAACCAGGGGGCTGCTGGTGTAACTCCAAGTCCAAGGTCAAGGCCTGAGAACCTGGATGGTTGCTGGTATTGAGTCCCGGAGTCCAAAGGCCCGAGAACCAGGAGCTCCAATGTCCAAGGACAGGAAAAGGTGGATGTTCCAGCTCAAGGAGAGAGCGAATTCACCCTTCCTTCACCTTTTTGTTCTGTTTGGTCCCCTGGTGGATTGGATGATGCCTGCCCAGATTGGTGAGGGCGGATCTTCTTTACTCGGTCTATTGAATCAAACGCTAATCTCTTCCAGAAACACTCTCACAGACCCAGCAATAATGTTTTACCAGCTACCTGGGCATCCTCCAGCCCAATCAAGTTGACTCATAAAATTAACCATCACAGCTGGCTAAGAGTTCAACCAGGTGCAAAGAAGAAAAAGTCAAAGAGCTTGCGAGAAGGCAGTGGTATGAAAAAATGTCCAGTTCTTGTTTAATTTCATCTATATCAAGTCCGCCTCATTCAATAGATGAGTTATATATACTTATAAATCATTATAGACATGTACTACTGTCAAGTCATATACTAAATATTAATGTTTTAAAGTCTTTCCTATTCTAGATAAAGAAATATCAATAGAGGCACCCCAGTGGCTAGCCCTGCATTTCTCCTATTTGGAGAACACTGCAAAGTTGGGACCCCAAGTTGGGGCTGCCAATGCCACTGGAGTGCAGGGGACCAGTGAGCAGTGGAGGTAGAGAAATGGGAGATGGCAACATCAAGGTGGTGGTAGAAAATATGGGAGGAAATTGCAGAGGGACAAGAATCGAGATTCTTCCCACATGGGAGGAAGGGAAGAGGAAGGTAAGACATTCTGAGAACTATCAGTTAGAAAAGAAGGAGAAAGAAAGAGAATGACAGGGATGCCCAAGGGGAGAGGGGGAAACAAGTCATTCGTGCTACAGACCAAAGAGGAGTGGTCAAGCATAATGAGGATAGAGTGCTGGAGTGTCCCAAGGAGGCTATGAAAAGAGAATTTTACATATAGATCAGGCAGTAATGTTGTAAAATTGAAAAGAACAAAAGATAAAGAAACTGAGACCATTGACAGACCGTGGAGCAGGTCAATGAGCCCCCAGTAGAGTCACACATTCTCAAAAGAACTGCTAAAAAATCTTTCAGTAAAGCAAGATTGGGTGAGAATTTAAGAATATTGTAGTCCCGGGTTGGCAAGTGATGGGGAGAATAATCGTCCAGACCTTCCCCTGCTAAGTTCCTCAGGTGCAGAGATGCTGAGCAGAAACACTTTGCAACACAGCAAGCTGATAGTTTGAAAGCACTTGGCTTCCTAAAAAAATCTCTCTTCATAGAATATTCTTCAGTTTCACAAAGAATTTAAGTTGGAAACCTTCCCACTCTCATAATCTCTGAATACATACTGAATGCAAAGAAAAGTACCCTACAAAAGGAATTTCCAATCTCCCTCTTTCTCTGCTGTCATTCAAGTCTCCAACTCAGCTTTTACATTGGAGCATCCTTCTCATTTGAGGAGGAGAAGCATCCTACCACTCTCCTTCTCTCAGGGGCAGATATGTAAGTAGGGTCTCAGGGAGATTAAGGAAAGAAAGCTCTGCTAGCTGGAGACAGACAATGTGGTATCATAGAACACCGAATTCTCTAGCAGTAGCTTCTGACCCCACGGCTGTCACATAGAGCTGTGAACTTAGGAAAAGTCACATAGCATCTTTGAGCTTAGGATCCCAATTGGTAATTGTGATGTTATGTTGCCATTTGATGGCACAGACTATTTCCTTGAAAAATCTGTTTTCATAACACTTTAATTCTGCAGTTTGGAATACCAGTGGGCATAGCTATTTAGACAGGAAATTTAGGAATGACAAACTAAAGAAACCCTGCAAAATACATTGTGCCATCAGCCAGTGTTTATGTAAATATGGATGCTAGTATAATAATGAAAAGTAATTAGTAAATTTCCTCTATAAAATCAAGGAAAGAAATTACTATGTGCTCTTAAAAAATGTGTTGCGTCTATGCATGATTTGATTACCATGGCTGCTGTCACATCCTCAATATTTGCATGATATCACTCTAGTTTTGTATAATATTATAAAATTTGCAAATTGCTTTCATCTGGACTTTCTCATGTGATTCTCAGAATGACACTATTCAATTTGGAATGTTGGTTTTATTAGTCTTACTTTACAGATGAGATTCAGAGAGTCTAACTTGGTCAAGGTCATGCAGCTAAAAATGACAGGTGGGAATTGTGAACCCAGGTCTCTGTGACGCTAGTCCATGATCTTTGCACTCCATCATGCTTCCTTAGAAACTAAATGGACCTGTCTTGCAGGAACTGTTCTTCTAACCAGGACTCTATGCCCTGGAGTTCCGGGTAAATAAGCAGGTGTCCTCAGGCAGGGATGTCTGGAAGCACCTGTTTGAAGTCCCAGAAGATTGACAGTACTCTGTCCAAAGGTCTGTAGCTGGCAGTGGAAACTCAGCCATGGGGGGGGGGGGGGGGGCTGTAGGAGGAGGACCTAGATGCTTTGACCCAGAGGATTAGGCTATGTGGCTTCCATTTGCTCCTCCAGATTGGCTCTCCATCCTTCCTCACCCTGCTCCGTGCTCCTGGAGGCTGACCTGCATGAACAGGATCCAAGGACCCCCTTGGCCTTTAGCTTGCCAATGGGAAGCACCAGCAGGGCACCAGAGGGTGGAAGGAGGGTGAAGTGGGGGTGCTTGTTTCCCCAGCTCCCTCCCTGTGAGCTTGCCCTGAGCTGGCTGCAGCCCTCAATCTCCCATAAGATGACCTTCCCACGGGTTCCTCTTCTTCCTGCCCTTTCTGACCCGGTTCCAGGTGCTTCACTATTTCTCATGTTTTCTCTATGCCTTTCCCACAGCTTTGTAAATGGTCCCTGTGTTGGACTTCTCACATTACCCAGTTTGAATGTACCTTCTGTTTCCTTATGGGCCCCTGACTGATCAGACCTGACCAAAGAGGGAGTGGGTGCCAGGCAGGAACTAATGTCTGAACTTAGGCGCATGAGCAGGACAGAGACCCCGCTACTGGAACTGAAATTAGAATGAGGACTTAGAGCCAGGGAGATGGAGCCAAGCATGCCCCAGTGGAACTAGAGACAAGAATAGAGTAGACTGGCAAGAAATCTGACCCAAGGCCGACTGGCCAGGACTCCACTGGATAGGCTCTCTGGTCTGCTAGGGTGCAAGATTCTTCACAGATGCTGGGGGTTGGAGGTACAAGGAAGGCAGCAGATGCTGAAGAGGTGGCAGAGCCTATGGAGAACTGTAGCCATGGACCAAGCAGACAGGTAGCTGGACATCTGAGTTCTTACCCTTGGTGGCAGAGACTGACTGGCTGTTCATGGAACCCATTTTTACTTCCTTCTGGACACACAGACTATGATTCCGTGTGCTTGATGGAATTCTGGCCAATGGAATGTGGGCAGAAGGGATGTATTAGCCCCTAAAACTTCCCTCACTATCCTCCACTTTTTGCTAGCTGTAATTAAGAATGGTGGACACCGCAATGATATCTATCATTCACTCATCCATTTCTTCATTCATTTCTTTCATTCATTCCTGGACACAACACCTGGGAGTATAGCCTCTCCAGCAGTCAGTCACATGCCTTTTTATTAAGCTGGTTTATGACTGCAGACATGGTGGACCATTGCAACACCCCATTAAGACACTCCAGAACTGGACAACATTCTTAGTATACCTCCTGCAAAGGCTGCCACATGAAGCACTGTACGTTAGGCTTCCTCCTTTATCCTTTTCCTTTCAAAGATAATGATCATTTTTATTGAGCGTCTACTGTGCACTGGATGCTTCTGAAAGCTTATGCTGTGATAAGCATGAAAATGTAGGCTTATAACTGAGCTAAGGCTGTAGCTAATTTGTCTCTTTCCACAGTTAGGCTGCCTGAATCTTCTTATTAATATACAGGGAGTGGCTGCTGCTAAGAGACACATTGTCAAGCCCAAAGGCATCTCGGCAGTGCATGCTTAGGAAGGGGAGAAATATTAGAAAGTTCCAAGGAATTCTCCTGATATTTTTGCATCTATATTCATATATGCTTTTTCATATTTTTACCCTAAGAAGATCCTTAAAAGCAGATCCACACATGCACTGGCTATGTACATCCGGAAGATTATTTCCCGGAATCTGTTCCTCTGACATTCTCTCATCTACATTTTATGTCTCAGCATGAATCACTTGCCCAACAACTCCTGTCATTATCTGCAAGTCTCTTTCGATACAATTTTTGATGTCCCAAGATAATTTATAAAGACAGGAAAAAAATTATGCCTCATGAGTGTCAATATTCATAGATACATAATTACAAAATGTAAATTTTTGAATTAAATCCTTTTTTGAATTGGGTTGCAAAAAAAAGAACATTTCGTTGGAACCCTTGTTGGAGCCCTAGGAGGGTTTAAACACTTTTGCCCCTGTGGGAGGAAAACATCCCTGATGCTGGAATTCTAATCTAGGTGAGTACCATAAAATGCTGCCCTCCAGGCAAGCTGATTCCTCTCCGCCCCTTTCCTGAGGGAATTCAGGAGAGATGGGGTGGTGAGGGTGTGGACAGACAGAGGCAGAAGCTGCGGAGTCCTGGTTCCCTTGTACTAGAAATTTCCTTACAGATACTTTTGCCCATCAAATGCATTGTTGCATCGAAGTGTCACATGTTCTCTCACAGATGTTATTTCTGATTAAGCCACAGGCAGCAGGGAGTGGACGTGGCACGCATTTTCTTCTTCACTTGGTAGCAGCCCATCTCCCAGCAGTCGTTTGCAGAGCAACATTACTTGCATAACAATTGAGCTGATCCAATATTTTAGGTTATGATGTCAAGATATATTACACTGCAGCCTACTGACTCAAAAAACTGCCAAAGAAAGAGAATGACGAGGGCCGAGCTGGGCTTGAAAAGGACCTAAGGGACTGTCATCTGCTATGAGAATCTTAAAAGCTTCTAATGACCTGTTGGTCCCCAGAGACTCTTGCTACTGTGACTACTGAATTTATTTTTTGCTAAACAAGCTGCATTTAATGCTATCTTTCTTTATAGTCTAAGACCCACGAGAATTTGTTTTACTTTTTTCTGAATGAAATACTTGGTCAACAATTCATCATGCAGACATCATTTATGCTTCCATCTCTATATTTAGTGTTCTATATTAAATGTGTTTATGAATTCTTCTGTTAGGATTCTTATCTGTTTAAGAATATTTGACAGGCTGTATCTTAGAGGCTAAGTGTCGTCGTTGCCTTTCTAAATATATTTTATATTCTTAAACCGAAGATGTTGTGCCTGAACGTTTTCCTGGCACAGAATGCACTGAGCAAAGCATAGAATTAAGGTAAACCTTTTGAAAAGAACAACAGCGATTGTCATCAAATCTCA
Source organism: Equus quagga (assembly GCF_021613505.1). Taxonomy (NCBI): domain Eukaryota; kingdom Metazoa; phylum Chordata; class Mammalia; order Perissodactyla; family Equidae; genus Equus; species Equus quagga. The sequence continues at coordinate 18,292,124 of NC_060274.1, read as the reverse complement.
GTGGTTTTTAGAGTAACACGTCTTATGAACAATTCACCTTCCTCCTACTTGGTGAGTTCTGTGACAGCAGAGGCCTTGTCTGTTTTATCCGTGGCTGTGTCTCCAGGTGCATAACAGGTATTCAATAAATATTTGTTGGATGGACGGATGGATGGATGGGTGGATGGATGAATGGATGGATGAATGGATAAATGGATGGATGGATGGATGGATAGATGGGTGGATGGATGAATGGATGGATGAATGGATAAACGGATGGATGGATGGATGGATAGATGGGTGGATGGATGGATGGATGGATGGATGAAGATTAGTGTGCAATTTGGGGTTGAGGGCTGAGCTTTTCCTGTGAGCTAGTTTTAAATCAGGCTACTTTGAATTACTGAACTGCACAAACATTTACTGGAAGTCAACATCCTATCATTGAAGAAGCAAAAGTACAGAGGGCTATTGAACTCCTCGGAAGATGGAACTGCTCTCAATTCAATGCAGCCAGTTTACTTTTGGCTCAGAAAATGAGGTAAAATTTGAAATTGCTTTATCCAAAATGGTTGCAGTCTTTCAAACTAAAGAGCCATCCTGGAAACTGGAGAATAAATAAAAATGTAGAGAAGTCCCTGAATACGGCTCACCGATTGAAAAAGGCCCTTTCTTTGGTGGCCATGCTCACTCTCAAGGATAGAAATGGACACAAAGGCGGAAGTGGCAGCCACTCTGAAATGTCTTTGGGTGTGAGCTTCTGAGGGGACAAATCACTTCCACACAGCCTTGAAAAGCACATGGTTAGCTGAATCCAAGGAAGGCTAAGGATAGGGCTGGGAAGCAGAAATAATATATTATTCCACTGAGTTTCTTAATATTTGGGCAGAAAAGGATGGATTCCTTTAATCGTTAGGCATCATTTTAACATGCACATTATAGGTGGTGGCTTTTTTTTTTAACAGAAATAAATGTAGCTGTCCCCTCACAGGAGCAATTTCTCTTCATATTTCTTGCAGCTCTTGTCCCATGAGGCGACAGATGAGTATGTGATAGCAATACTGACTCCAGAGCTGAGATGCCATCTGATCCACCGGGAGAGCTGGTGGATTCAAATCAATGTCAGCTCCTGCCTCCGGGCAGCAGTCTTTCAGTGCAAGATTTGCTCGATGGATCAGAAAGACAGCTGGCGACTCGCAATATGTTATACAAAAGACCTTTTAAATGTTTTGTTGTTTCCAGCTATGATGTAGTGTGAGTCACTTCAAATATTTTTTATTTGTGCGCCTGTTTGATGGAGCAAAATCCTATTAAGCAACTGGTAAAAGCGTAATACCAATTTAAACTGGGGTCTGCGGAATTCTGAGCCTTCTAAGCGGCTAGAAATAAGCCTCTGCCTAAATGTACATTCTTTTTAATATAAAAGTTTTATCCAAGGAAAGCATTGATTAGAAATCTAGTCCTGAAATTGCCTGTAAGACATAAGCATGTGCCAAAACAAATAATCCTTGTGGATTCAGAATTCTTGGAAAACAAGAAATTTCACCCAGTTATGTTGCTAAAATGCAAGATGGGGTTATTTATTTCCAGTGTATGTTGTTTGCATGTGACAGAGTTTTGGTGTGTCTTTTCTGTTTTGGGTCAAGTTTTTTTCTCCCCTCATAAAAGATGTATAATAATTCCTATGAGTATAAAAACATATTTCTGTTTTTGGAAATATTCAATGCCTTAACCCCAGAAGTTAAACTTCTTTCTCTCACTTAGTTGTTTTGGTTATCTCTTTTTTTTTATGGGTTTTTTTTTTTTTTTGCATGACTTTTCTTTCTGACTTTTTTTTTGAATATTTCATTTCCTGTTTCTATCATCTAAGTTTCTGGTCACAATTAGGGTCACCAGTGCAGAAATACTGTGTCTGTCCAGATAAAGAGGCAAAGAGGAAGCTAGCAAGATTTTTGGCCAATCTGGACAGACTAAAAGAGAAAGGATGTGAAATTTTCTGAGTGGTTGATAGATTTTAGTCTAGTCAATGGATATTTAGTATCAAATCGGTATCCCAAATATGATGTGATTACCCAAATCGTCACACCAAACATTCAGAGCCTTAATGATGATCTCAGCTGCATCAATTCAGTGGCTAATTATAGTTCCCAAGTTGTTTTCCAGAGCTCTCAGTTGAATACTTTGACGAAATAACTAAGTGATTGTCAGCCATCCCATGTGTCTATATGTGTGAAGGATTCTGTGAAGTGCTGTCTTAGTCAATATTTGTAGGATGTGAGTGTGGAGACCGGGGTCTTATCAAGGAGTGTCTCACTACGTTTGACTGCAAGAATAATTAGCAGTTGGTGTTCAGTGTGTGAAGAATTTTGATTGATTGATTTATTGGACTGTGTTTTAGGCCTTGTCTACATGGACAAAATATATCACTGAGGAAATCCATCATGGATAGCTATTTTTATATGTACTTCACATTCCAGCAATACTAATGTCCCCTGTACACAATGGCCTCTGACTAAGGAAGCGATTCCCTGAGGAAGATGAGATTTAAAGGAAGAAAAATAATCCCAGACCAAAAGGACAGTTCCTGAACTGTGTCAAGAAACACTGATTCTTGGAGAAATCAATAAGATTTGGGGTAAAACATGAGTAACCCAGTGAAATAAGTTTGAGAAATGTTGACATAAGCCATTAGTACATTTTCCTTATTTTAGGACTCATCAGAACTTTTAATATGCTGAAAACATTGTAAATCTCAAAGAGGGAGATCTAAGATGCAATGCTTCCCCAGCCTGTTTAGTGGAATGTCTCCCCTGCGTCTGATCCCCTAATTTTTGCCCAAAGAATATTTTGAAAAACAGCCTCTCTGATGCTTTCTTGGTAAATGCAGACTGAAGTACTGTGCTGTAGTAGTAAATAAATTTTATTTATTTATAAAAACAAATTAAATACCAGCTGGAACAACTGGACATCTGCATGCAAAAAAATGAATCTCAACACAGGTCTTACACCCTTCACAAAAGTTAACTCAAAATAGGTCACAAACGTAAATGTAAAATGCAAAACTATAAGACTCCTAGAAGATCACATAGGAGAAAATCTAGATGACCTTGGATTTGGCAATGACTTTTTGGATACAAGACCAAGGCATAGTCCATGAAAGAAATAATGGATATGCTAAGCTTCATTAACATCAAAACAACAATGAAATACCACTAAAATTCGTTTAGAATGGCCAAAATCCAGAACACCGACAACACCAAATGCTGGCAAGGATGTGGAACAACAGGAACTCTCATTCATTGCCACTGGGAGTGCAAAACGGCACAGCCATCTTGGAAGACAGTTTGGCGGTTTCTTACCAAATTAAACATACTCTTACCATATGATCCAGTTATCGTACTCCTTGGTATTTACCCGAAAAAAGTTGAAAACCTATGTCCACACAAAAACCTGCACATGGATGTTTATAGTCACTTTATTCATAATTGCCAAGATTTGGAAGCAACCAAGATGTCCTTCAGTAGGCGAATAGATAAATAAACTGTGGTGCATCCAGACAATGGAATATTATTCAACACTAAAAAGAAATGAGCTGTCAAGCTATGAAAAGACATGGAGGAAACTTAAATGCATATTACTAAGTGAAAGAAGCCAATCTGAAAAGTCTACACGCTGTATGACTCCAACTGTATGCTATTCTGGAAAAGGTAAAACTATGAAGACAGTAAAAAGATTAGTGGTTGTCAAGGTCTGGGGGAGGAAGGGATGAATAGACAGAACCCAGAGGATTTTCAGTGAAACTTCTCTGTACAATACCATACTGTTGGATACCTGTCATTATACATTTGTCCAAATTATACAATTGGATGAATTATACATTTGTTCAAACTAATAAAATGTACAACACCAAGAGTGAACCCTAATGGGCTTTGGATGATAGTGATGAGTCAATGTAGGTTCATCCGTTGTAATAAATGTACCACTCTGGGGATGTTGATAAAGGGGGAGGCTTTGAATGTGTGGGGGTAGGGGACATATGGCATATCTCTGTACCTTCCCTCAATTTTCCATAGAACCTAAAACTGCTCTAAAGAATAAAATTATTAAAAACAAAAACAAAAAATACATGGAGCAAAATTTAAGAATTAAACACTGTTGGAGATAATCTAATCCAGTGGTTTTTGGCTTCATGAATTTTTTTACCTGTCATTTATTTAGGGCCTACTGTGTGCCAGACACTGAGCTAAGGACTTTCACAAATACCAAAACCAACAATAGCCCTATGAAGCATGTATTATTTTTCCCATTTAATGGATAAGGAACTGAAGCTCAGAAGTGCTTAGTAATTTTCCCAAGGTTGCAGAACCAGTAGGTGGTGAAGGTGGCATTTAAACTTAGGCCAGAGTTGGCTCTGTTAACCATGACATGCAGCAAATAGACTAATATATGCGAAAAATTGTGTGTATTTGTGTGTGCGATAGAGTGATGGACCAGTTTTCATCTGATTCTCAGAAGGATGTATGACCTAAAAAATTTCAAGCATCACTGAATCCAGCTCTCAACATTTAGAGACCCAGAGCAGCGATACCATTTTCTCAACAACACATCACTAATTGATGGAAGAATAGGAACTAGAACCATGCTCTCTTGACTTCCCTTTGATGCAAGATGCTATATCACTGTTGGCCTTTAAATTAGTTGATTTCAGACAATGAAGGAAGACAATACTGCCATTAAAAGCTTAGGGCCATTTTGCTAGTAGATTATGGGAATTTGCTATTAAATTCATTGCTTCATAATGGAAGACTGAGAAAGTTTCCTATCCAAAAATCAGACTATGAATACAAAAGACATTTAAAATATTTCAAATTGTCTGGGAGTCAAGCTGAGCAAGAAAATATAATGTCCAGGAAAAATAATGTCAAACTATGGCATTTGAATAATAAAAGGCTCAACTAAAGTAGAAGTTAGATTTTTATTTTTGAAGATCAGAGCATAACCCAGCTTTATCTAGAGGGGTCATAGACACCTCCATCATGTGATTTGAGACGAAACACTGCCATCTTGCTTCACTGTCTAAATTTCTGCTCTTCCACACACATTATATTAGGTAAGGCAATGTGTTTTAGTGGCCATTTGTTTAAATGAAAATAACTCCAGTGTAGCAATACATAGAGCAGATTCTCAAATATTGAACCCAATGTGACCTTGGACTTGCCGTCTCTTTTTATTAGTATCAGGAAATAGAAAAGATAAATTTTGATGGGAGGAGGCTCCTGGAAATGGTCAGAAAATGAAAGAATGCCTGAGGCAGAGACTGACTAAAGGCAGCAAAAATGAACAGTATCGTGTAGGGGATGCGGGGGATGTGGAAAGTGAGATCACGCAGAAGACAGATAATTCTAGAAGGAGATGTTGGATAGTGCTAAAGACAGTAGTCAATATTTTACTTTTCAAGGATATAATCTGGTCTTAAGAATTACCTCTTTACCATAGAGCAACATACAGTTACAAGCTTCTCAGCTTTATAAATTGCTACACACACACACACACACACACACACAAAATATTTGGGAGAAGGAAAATATAGGGGACTATAACTCTAGCATCGTCCTTGACCGGCTCTCGTCAGGCACAGCAGCTGCTGTGTATGTAAGAGAAGTGGGGGATGCCTGGAACATAAAATAAGTTGTTCCAGTGTGATCGCCTGAAATAGATAGAAGACTTGCAATTTCACACCAAGATCCACAGCCTGGCCTTGTTTTCTGGTTGCAAATCTGAAATAGCGGTAATCCATCTGTCAGCCTGACATCTTTTTATGCTCCCTTTCAATCACTCCTAGAAAAAAAGTGTTTTTAGATTGATTCTGATTTGGCAGCTTTCTCATTGCCTATCACTTTAAAGACATTAAAAGATAACAGCAAATTTCATCTTCTCTGATCCTTGTTGTTACTGCCGTTGGGCCAAATCTGACTCCTAGCGCCCCTGTGAACAGCAGAGCAGAACCTGCCCGGTGTTTTTGTGCCATCCTCTCCCCTTCCAGGGCTCTATCAGACTGTGCTCCGCTGCTATTCAGAGGATTTTCCTGGCCAATTTTTTCAGAAGTGCGTGGCCAGGTCCTTCTTCCTAGTCTGTCTTAGTCTGGAGGCTCCACTGAAACCTGACCACCATGGATGACCCTGCTGGTATTTGAAATACTGGTGGCATAGCTTTCAGCATCACAGCAACATGCAGCTGCCACAGTATGACAACCAACAGATGGGTGGTGTGGGTCCCTGACCAGGAAACGAACCCAGGCCAAGGCAATGAGAGCACCAAATCTAAATCAGGGGTGTCCTCTCTGACCATACAGGCTTTTATTTATTTATTTTTCTTCCTTTTCTCCCCAAAGCTCCCCAGTACGTAGTTGTATATTGTAGTTGTCGTCCTTCTGGTTGTGCTATGTGGGACGCCGCCTCAGCATGGCTTGATGAGCGGTGCTAGGTCCGAGCCCAGGATTTGAACCTGCAAAACTCTGGGGCACTGAAGCAGCGTGCATGAACTTAACCACTCGGCCACAGGGCCAGCCCCCCTACAGTCTTTTAAAGTTGGAAGTTTATCCATTCTACTTGGGTCCCAAGAACAGTAATATAACTTATAGATAACTGACTAGTAAATGAAATGTGGAACAACTATTCTGTCCGCCTTTACGAAAATTCTGGAAGATGACAGAATAGGTTTATTTGTTCATTCATTAAACAAGTATAAACTCAGCACATAATAAAAAATTGAAAAGAGATATCCCTATAAAGGAGATGTCATTCTGGGTTGAACAAGGCTGTGGAAGAAGCAAGACCAAGAGTCTGATGGAGAATGAAGATGATGATAGCACCCTGTGTGGATGTAACCACAGTAGAACAGGCTGTTACTGCCAGATAGATTCAACTGGAAGCAAGTGATGGGTGACTTGGGAAAATCAGCTAAATGTGAAGGGCCAGGAGATTAATTGATATCACAGCATGTGAAGACCAAAGTCTGAGAGATGCATCATCAGTGGCCATATAAGGAATGAGGGTTCACGGCCTCAGATCCTATAGAAGAAGCTCTTTGCTTTCCTTCTCAGGTTTTTTTGCCTATTAGGTTAGGGTGACTCTGGGTGGTGCCTTATACATCAAAAAGCTCAATAATTGACTCAGGATTCTATATTTTGGGAGAGATCCGTTGATACAATGCCAATGTTCACGTCAAAACGTGCACCAGGAAGTTGGCAGTCACACCATGGATCAGTGAACCTGACAGCGAACAGGAACAAAGTTCCTCTGTGCATGATGCCACAGAGCCAAGCTTGCCTCCTGGTTCTAAGTGTCTTAGAGTGTAGCTCCATCAGAATGAACGTGAATTATGCAAGAGTCCTATAGACAGCTGAGAGGATGAAGCTTTAAGAGGTACCATATGTATTTCCTTATTTGGAAGTAGGGAATGTTATTTGGTTTTGTTTGGTTGGAGGTTTTTGTTTCTGTTTTTTGTTTTCTATAAAAGAGTTGCATTTTGTGATTCAGAAATATCAAGAGGTAAAACTTCCAGTTATAAGATAAATAAGTACAACATGGGGGATGTAATGTAAAACATGATGACTATACAGTAGATACCCCCATCCACGGTTTCCATTACCCAAGGTTTTAGTTGCCCGAGGTCAACCCTGGGTGGGAAGCAGATGATCTTCTTCTAACATATCATCAGAAAGTCCATTGTAGCCTAATGCTGCGTCACAATGCCTACGTCATTCCCCTCACTTAATCCCGTCACGTAGGCATTGTATCATCTCACATCATCGCAGGAAAAGGGGTGAGTACGGTACAAATAAGAGAGAGAGAGACCACATGCACATAAGTTTCATTACAGTATGTTGTTAGAATTGTTCTATTTTGTTGTTAGTTACTGTTGTTAATCTCTTACTGCACCTAATTTATTAAATTTTATCATAGGTATGAATGTTTAGGAAAAACATAGTGTTATGTTTGGTACCATGCATAATTTTAGGCATCCACTGGGGTCTTGGAATGTATCCCCATGGATAAGGGGGGACCACTGTAGTTAACACTGCTGTATGGTATATTTGAAGGTTAAGAGAATAGATCCTGAGTTCTCATCACAAGGAAAAAAAATTTTTTTCATTTTTTTATACCTATATGATACGAGGAATGTTAACTAAACTTATTGTGATAATCATTTCACAATATATGTAAGTCAAGTCATTATACTATACACTTTAAACTTATGCAGTGCTGTATGTCAACTATATCTCAACTGGAAAAAATTTAGTGACAGAAAAGTGCATATAACATAATGTTAATTTGAAAATAAAGATACAAAAAGGTATGTACAGTCTAATCATACTTTTGAGATAAAACACTGAAGGCAATATTTTCCAATGATTCTGAACATTTCTAGTGTTCTCTGCAAGCAATGAGGCAGGAAAAAAAGGGGCAACTTCTTCCTTCCTCTGCCTCTTTTTCCGTTCAGGCCCCCAATGGATTGGATGATGCCAGCCACATGGGGAGGGCCGTCTACTTTTCTGAGTCCGCTGATTCAAATGCTAATCTCATCAGGAAACGCCCTCACAGACAACCCAGAAATGCTATTTAGTCTTTGCCCGGTCAAGATGACACATAAAATTAAGCATCACACCTTCCTTTCCCAGAAGTATTATTTTGCTTCTCTAATTTTTACCATATGATGTCTTTGATGATGGGAACTGTCTCATGCATCCATATCGCTGCACTTAGCTCGCCGAACTAAAGCAAATATTGATTCAATCCATGAATATATTAATAATCAGAATTGATTGGATTTAAATAAGATTATTGCAACTCAGAAAATCCTTAGGAAGGTCTCATCCCTCTGCACCATTTGTTGTAATCTCAGCACATAAATTAAGTCATTTAATGCAAAAACACTATGAGGTAGGAACTACTATCATCACCCCCATTTTACAAACAATGAAACTGAGGTGTGGAGATGTAAGCATTTTGCCCCCATCACACAGCCAGTAGGTGATAGAACAGAACACACATGCTGTCTGGTTTTTTTTCAGCTTTGTTGAAGTATAACTGACACGTAGGAAATGTATATATTTATACTAACTTGATGTTTTGATACGTGTACACGTTGTGAAATGATCGCCACAATCAAGCTAATTAACATATCCATCACTTCATATAGTTACCATTTTCTTTATTTTGTAGTACAACAAAGATCTACACTCTTAGCAAACTGCAAGTGTAAAATACAGTATTGTTAACTATAGTCACCATGCTATGCATGAGATCTCCAGAACTTACTCTCCTTGCATAACAAACTTCGTAGCCTTTGACCAACCTCTCCCCATTTCCCTCTCATTTCTTCCCCACCAACCCTATTCTCTCTGTTCCATGAGTTTGACTATTTTAGATCCCACTTATAAGTGAGATCATGCAATATTTATCTTTCTCTGTCTAGCTTATTTCACGAAGCATAATGTCCTCCAGATTCGTCCATGTTGTCGCAGATGGCAAGATTTCCTTCCCTTTAATGGCTAAATAATATTTCATGTCATGTAAACAACATTTTCTTTATCCATTCATCCATCAGTGGACGTTCATGTTATTTTTGTATCTTGGCCATTCTGAATAATGCTGGAATGAACATGGGAGCACAGATATCTCTTCAAGGTGCTGATTTCATTTCCTTTGGATATATACTGAGAAGTGGAATTGCGGAATCACATGGTAGTTCTTTTTTTAATTTTTTGAGGAACGTCCATAGTGTTTTCCACGGTGTCTGTACCAATTTACATTTCCACCAACAGTGCGCAAGGGTTCCCTTTTCTCCACATCCTTGCTAGCGCTTGTTATCTTTTGTCTTTTTGATGATAGCCATTCTAACAGGTTTGAGGTGATATTTCATTGTGGTTTTGATTTGCATTTCCTTCATGATTAGTGATGTTGAGCACCTTTTCATGTACCTGTTGGCCATTTGTGTGTCTTCTTTTGAGAAACATCTATTCGGCTCCTTTGCCCACTTTTTAATCAGGCCTTTTGGTTTTGTTTTTGCTTTTTCTATTGAGTTGGATGAAGTTCCTTATGTGTTTTCTGTGTTAATCTCTTATCAGATATATGGTTTACAAATATTTTCTCTCATTCTGTGGGTTGCATTTTCACTCTGTTGATTATTTTCTTTGCTGTGCAGAAGCTTTAGTTTGATGCAATCGCACTTGTCTATTTTTGCTTTTATTGTCTGTGCTTTTGGTGTCATATCCGAAAATTCATTGTCAAGACCAACGTCAAGAAGCTTTTTCTCTATGTTTTCTTCTAGTAGTTTTACAATTTCAGGTCTTATGTATAAGTCTTTAATCAATTTTGAGTTGTTTTTTGTATATAGTGTGAGATAAGGGTTCAATTTCATTCTTCCACGTATGGATGTAGAATTTCCCCAACATCATTTTTAAGGAGACTGTCCTTTCCTCATTGTGTATTCCAGGCACCCTTGTCAAAGATCAGTTCACCATAAATGCATGGATTTATTTCTAGGCTCTCTCTTCTGTTCCATTGGTCTATATGTCTTTTTTTTATGCCAGTATCATATTGTTTTTATTACTGTAGCTTTGTACTTTATTTTGAAATCAGTAAGTATGATGCCTCCAGCTTCGTTCTTCTTGCTCAAGATTGCTGTTTTCTATTTATGTAAGAATGCCACTGGGATTTTGATAGAGATTGCACTGAATCTGTAGATCAATTTGAGTAGCATGGACATTTTAACAATATTAATTCTTCCAATCCATGAAGATGGAATGTCTTTCCAACTATCTGTGTCTTGTTTAATTTCCTTCATCAGTGTTTTATAATTTTCAGTGTACAAGTCTTTCACCTCTTTGATTAAGTTTATTCATAAGTATTTTATTCTTTTTGATGCCAATGTCAATGGAATTGTTGTCTTAATTTCTTCTTTGGATAGTTTGTTATTACTGTATAGAAACACCATTGACTTTTCTATATTGATTTTGTATCCTGAAACTTTACTGAATTTGTTTATTAATTCTAACAGTTCTTTTGTCAAGTCTATACGGTTTTCTACATATATGATCATGTCATCTGCAAATGGATAATTTTACTTTTTCTTTCTGATTGGGATGCCTTTTATTTCTTTTTCTTGACTAATTGCTCTGTCTAGAATTTCCAGTACTGTGTAGGGTGGAAATGGTGAGAATGGGCATCCTTGCCTTATACCAGATCTTAGAGGAAAAGGTTTTGGGTTTTCTTCATTAACTTTGATATTAGCTGTGGGCTTTTCATATACAGCCTTTATTGTCTTGAGCTAAGTTCTTCTAAACCTATTTTGTTGAAAGTTTTTTTTACCATGAATGGATGTTGAATTTTGTCAAATGCTTTTGTTTAATCTATTGATATTATCATATGGTTTCTAGCTTTCATTCTGTTAATGTGGTGTTTCACATTGATTGATTTGCATTTGTTGAACCATCTTTGCATCACAGAGATAAATCCCATTTGGTCATGGTGTATATATAATCCTTTTTATATGCTCTTGAATTTGATTTGCTAGTATTTTATTGAGGATTTTTACATCTACCTTCATTAGGGATGTGGGCCTGTAGTTTTCTTTTCTTATCTTGTCTTTCTAGCTTTAGTATCTGGGTGATGCTGACTTCATAAAATTGGTTTGGAAGTGTTCCCTCTTCTATTTTTTGGAAGAGGTTAAGAAGGATTGGTATTAGTTCCTCTTTGAATGTTTGGTAGAATTCACCCATGAAGCGATCTGGTCCTGCGTTTTTTTTCTTGAGAGGTTTTTGATTACTGACTCAATCTCCTTATTTGTTATTGGTCTTTTCAGGTTTTCTATTTCTTCTTGATTCAGTCTTGCTAGGTTGTATGTTTCTAGGAACTTATCCACTTCTTCTAGGTTATCCAATTTGCTGGCATATAATCGTTCATAATAGTCCTTTATAGATGTTTTCTTCCTGAGGTATCTGTTATAATGTCTCCTCTTTCACTTCTGACTTTATTTTATTTGAGTATTCTCTCTTTTTTCCTTAGCTAGTGTAGCTAAGGGTTTGTCAGTTTTGTTTATCTTTTTTAAAATACCTACTCTTGATTTTGTTTATTTTTTCTATTTTTTTCCTTATTCTCTATTTTATTTATTTCTGCTCTAATCTCTGTTATTTCCTGCTCTGCTAAACTTGAGCTTAGCTGCTTCTTTCTCTAGTTCCTTGGAGTATAAAATTTTAGGTTGTTAACTTGGGACTTTTCTTCTTTTTTAATGTAGGCATTTATTGCCATAAACTTGTCTCTTAAAGACACAACCTAATGTGCTTTTCCTCTCCACAAGCACAGGCCGCTAGCCTTTCCTTATTTGCTTGTGAAAACTGAAAGCTTAATTAAAAGTACATATATGTTTTGAAAATTAAGCCAATTTGTTCATTTTTTTAAAGGGTGGACCACTTAGTTAAAGTTTTAAGTTTTCATACTTTGACTTCCCACATGGGTATCTCTTCCTCAGTTGAGTCAGGCATCAATTAAATTCACATAAATATAGTAGGGCCTCAATAAACATTTGCTAAATATTTTCTTTTTTTGCTAAATTAGTATTCACAAAATTAGTATATTCAGTCCTACCACTCCTGCTTAGAGCAAAGGTAAGAGTATTGCCCATGTTTTCCAGATCAGATGATTATAGTTAGAAATATTCATGCCACATTTAGAGAGGAAAGCAACTTGCAGTAGAGGATGAACACTCAAAGGCTATAAACCCCAATGTAAAGTATCAACTATATCAACAAACTTTTATTTAGTGCTCTCTGTATACAAAAAGCTAGTTAGTACTAGGATTTAAAGCAGTTTTAAGAATAGCTAGAGGCTTAAAATGCTTACAATATAGTCCAGAAAGAAGGCATGCATAAAGTTGAATTATTTAGCACAGGATTTGAAGGCTCATTCTCATGTTACTCCCTCCTTCCAATCCTACTGACTCTTCTAGAACACAGGACCATGGTATTACTGAATACACCATGCTTTCCTGCTGCCTGTCTTTCCTCATGCTGACTTGGCCCACTTGGCCAATGTTGGTGCCATTCAGAGGTTATTCATGGAAACAAGAAGCTGAGGAGGAGGTTTTGATAAGAAGCTGATGATTTGAGTGATGGACATGTTGAGTTTGAGGTGCTAATGGAAAATGCAAGTAAAGGTATTGAGTGACAGTTGGATAATGATATTTAACAATTGGTAATTACCTGTGGACTAAGGGAGAAGATAAGTTTTGAGCCTAGGTTGTTGGAAGAAAGATGACAGAAAGTAGGAATTCAGTGAGAGAGTGGATTTTGAGAGAAAGACGGTAAGATCAGCTTTAGATTTGTTGTATTTCAGATGATGATGAGATGTTAAAATTGACATTGGTTATGTAATCTTCAGACTGAAGGTGAAGGAGAGATTGAGGAACTGACCCAGACTGAAGGAGACTCAGGAAATGTGGGAATCAGGTGAAACACGAGATCCTGGGGCAATGTTTTTGTTATAAAGGACACAATTGGGACAACTGGCAAAATTTGATTGGAGTCTTTGCACAAAGGGTATAGAGGAGTTCTTTGTACTATTCTTGCAATTTTTCTGTAAATTTGAAATTGTTTTAAAATAAAAAGCATAAAATAAACAAACATATAATTTTATCACTTTTGGAGACCAAAAATTGACATTGTCACTATATCTTAAAATATATGTTAGAGATATGTCTCTTAAGATACACGTAAGTGTTCATAAACTTTAACCCAGTAATTCCACTCTGAGACTCTCTCCTGAAGAAATAATACTATGCATGAATGTATAGGAGACAGCATTATTCATAATTGCGATATTAGAAACCATCTAAACATCCAACTGCAAAGGAATGATTAAGTAAACGCTGAACTGTCTACTTAACGAACATTGCTCAGTTATATTATAATCTGATTTATGACTGAATAGCAACACACAAATGTCTTTGGTTTAATATTAACAAAAAAAGTAGACTATAATCCAAAATATTAACTATGATGATTATGTCAACATATGGGTATAAAATGCACCAAAATAATATGGAGGTTTTGAAATGGTGGAATTTTTGGTGATTTTTTCCCCTTTCTAGTTGTTCAGTTTCTTATTATGTTTTTATATTGCTATCATGATTTTAAAGGTATTTTAAATCAAAAGGTCAAGAAGTAATTAGAAGTGCACAAACGTAGGACAGATGATTTGTTTTGAGGCTTATTTGGCACAGAGTTGTAACCCTAGTGGCCAAAGTCTTGAGAAACAGAAACCAGAGAGGGGAGACTGGAGTGGGCCAAGAGGGAGCCCTGGAGTCTCCTTGTATTTGGAGGAGGAGAGGAATATGGTGAGCAGAGTTGATGGAGGATTGGCTAGAGAAGAAAGCGCTGTAAAGTGCATGTGGTGGTGGTACTGAGAGAGGATGAAGCTTCGGAATATCACACCCTAAAAGATGTCAAGGAGAAAAGAGACTAGATAAAGGATTTGGCTATTCGCCTTTTCCATCAAAGGGCCTTCAATAAAGACAAACTGGCTTCTATAATTCAACTCAAACACATACGATTTTTAAAAGTTAATTCCTATGGTTTGCATTGCAATATTTTAACATGGGAAAAGGAGTTTAGAAACTGCAACAAAAGGGATTTGAACCATGATAAAATATTGGTAAACCTCTCCTGATGACCTTGGTTCTGAAAGAGACACTGCTCTCCTGTGTCACAGAAGGTTCTGACCGCCTTTCCAGAAGCATTTTATCATCAGAAAACGGTTCATTTCATAAGGTTTATAACCTTCCATAAAACTGCAGAACATTTTATTCTTTTTTCATTAAGCCACCTTTGGAATCATTTTGGTCCCTTTATAGTCTCTTATTTAATCTGTTTTTTCATAGACTAGAGGGAGAAAAAATTCTATCAGTGGTCAAAATAGTAATTAGATGGTATAAGTCACAGCCTAATGGCTTGAAGGCACATGTACTTACTAGTTATCTCCTCCATCTGCCTTCATCAGTGAATTCTTTTAACTCCCAAACACATCCTTACCTTCTTCTTAAACAACGGAAAAAGAAAATTACCAAAATATACATTGTTCCAATTACAAGAGTTACTAATGTTAGTATTTTTTTCTATTAAAGCATAATTCCCACGTTGTGAAAGCTCTTTTACCAATCTCTAAGGAAAGCAAGAATTAATAAAACATCAAGAGATTTTATTTCCTATATTGAAAAATCTTACATTTGCATAAAATCAACAACTGAATCTTTGGGAAATAAATTTAATCACAAGAAGAAGATCATAAAAAAGAAAGAAATCCACTACAAAATAAATCTTAAAACCACATTCTGGTTTAAAAAGAGGAAAATACAGTTATACTTATTCCTGAAGGATTTTATAAAAATCTTTTAATTAATGACAGCCCTCCGGGCACTGAGCAATTGTTAATTAAAACAAGGAGGAAAGAGAGAGGAAGTAGGCAAGAATGCTGAGATGAACACATTTCCTTTTCTCTGCAGGGGAATAGCATTACTAAGCCAACATTAATAAATATGAATATTTTTGAGAGAAAGTATATAAAAATGTAAAAAAAAAAAACCTTAACTCAGCTTGGCACACACTAGCAGGTGCATAAATTAATTGGGGCTCCTCAGGAATTACAAACGCCAGGGTGTCACCTTTTGTCTGATTGAGCTGTGGGAGTGATCTCCCACCCATGACAGGATGGAGTGCTTCCTTCTCAGCACAAGCTGACTCCTATCTGGGCAGAGTGTCTGATCAAAGGTCTTCTAAGGGATTCCATTCACTTTCATTCCGACAATGGCGGGCATACATGTGGGCACCGCCATCATTAGGAAGCACCTCTTAAATGCTTAGAGTTAGAAGCTAGACTCTGCCCATTCGATTCATTACTCTTTCCCTTTACAGTCATTACATTTTTACTTAAAAAAAAATAATCATCAGATCTTTCGGTTCACCCCCTGTGCTTACCTAATTTGGGCAGGTTATTAGGAATAACATTTCCCACTCCTTCCCTACCACTTTCCCCTGCACCCCACAAGAAAAAGGCTTTTATCTTCCTCCTGTGCTCAGAAATCGACTTAACAAGCAGAGCGTTAGAAGCCAAGAACAAAAAAATGTAAGAAATCTGTTTCTCACTTTATTTGGAAGGTGACAGAAGCCAGAACCCATAGGCTATACGTTTAGCATGAATAAAGTCATTCCTTGAAATTAGGACAATCTTGGATTGTTTTTCCCAATTTTCCTATGACCCTAGTTTTACATAATCTTTTAGGCTTTTTATCAAAGCTGTTTTTTAAAAATAGAACTCAGCCCCTTAGGGTTTGGGTTTTGGGTTTTTTTTTTTTTTTTAATTTTTTCCCCTTTGGTCTGTGTGCATACATCCCTTTGATGTTGTGCATGCCAGGATGTCAGGGTCAGTTCGTGGGGGTCAGTGTCGTTTACAAAATTTCTCAGATGCCAGCTAAGATCAGTAGCCAGGAGACAACTCTGAATTTCATTTTGCTGTTTGTCGTCAGAATGCATTCTTCACCATAGATAAGACCTTGCTTCCATAGCATTCTATCTTTAAAAGAAAAAACTCTAGGTAACCAGGAAACTATATTCTGGATAAAATACCAAATTTCTGCTTATTTTAGCAATACCTAGTCAAGCACAGATGCCAGGGCAGAGAAAAATCATTTGTTTTCTCCTTTCATTGCCATAATAATTTCTATTGGAAAACTCCTGATTTTCCTCCGATGCCCTAAAAAGCTTTGTCCATTGCTTGTGCTAATGTAGTAAAGGAAGCCATTTACAGAGGCACAAAGGAAAAATAGCTAAACCATCTGTATGGCGTCATTCTTTGTTCTTTGTGCATGGTATCTACTAATGATTCATTGGCGGTGGTAATTTATATATTATTTAAGTGGAATAAGTAAAAGAAAAACTCAAGTATATTTTTCAGAGTGGACCTACATAAGAATTGCCAGGAGTGCTCATTAAAAACACTTTCTTGGTTCTCCTCCCCATTTCACAAATCTTGAGGGTGGGACCCAGGATTCCATATTTTTAATAACTGACTGTTATGCACACTTAAGTATGAGAGCCATTGATAGGCCAAATATTTATATAGGGTAACATGATTTTTAACTGTAATATGTAATATGTGATATAGTGCATAGTATATGTACTATATATTATGATATATATGTTTTGTTGATATTTCATTTATATATAAAATGTCATTAAATATATGTAATTATGATATATAATTGCAAACATATATGACGCTCTATCCAAACTCCTATCTGTCAGTAACAGCAGGTGCATCAGACTCAGAAATATGACCCAGAGTCAAGGTCCTGGAGTTTGAGCCCTGTCTGGAAAGCAGACATCAGGGTCAGGTTACAATGTCAAGATGAGATGCAGAGAGGAGGAGGAGGAAGAGAAAAGTGAGATTATGGGGTCTAGAAAAAGACAGCAAGCAGGTAAAACTCAGGGACCTCCTTCCAGCCAGGCCCAAAACATCACTAACCACGTGCCAGCTTCCAAATATTGACTCATCTTCCCCTAATGGAATTTTCAAACTAGGGAATGTTTAGAGCTGACTTATTTACAGTTATTCTCAAATCTGCTCTCCAACCACAGGGAGCATGAAGCCAACATTCCCAGGAAACAAAGACCTTGGTCCATCTCATTTACACTTTACTAAAGTTCTGGAATTCAGGAATTGTTCCTCACCTCCTTGTGACCTGTAGAGAGACGTCGTTCTCTGGGTCCACCCACATTCATCTGGGAATTCAGTGAATAGAACTTTGCAGTGAATTTTAATGGGTATCCAATAGAGACTAGGGGTGGAATTATTTTTAACTCTACTTTTGTTTCAAGTAAGATAGATGGTAACTGAACTTTCCAGAAACTTTAAAGAAGCTTTCATCTCTCAAAGGTTTTCTTCAGCCACTCCAATCTCATTGGTTTTCTCACAAGGTTACCTCCGGGATCATGCATTTGATATCAATGAGTAGGAAGACGAAATTCCAGAAGCTTCATACAGGCTGATACACCAGCTCTTGGTAGACTTTTGCTAACAAGAACTTACTCAAGTAGGAATTTTGTGAGCTATTTTCAAATACCTATCTCCTAAGACTTATGTAACTATGACATTTATTGATGCAGCTTGGGGAAAGAATTTAACATTTTTATAAAAAAAATTGTTCATTTATAAATGTAGGAGCATATACTTTTCATAAAAGTGTATACAGAGACCTTTTCAATATACTGAGGGTTTAAACTAACGGTAGTCATAACGTATAAATACACGTATCTGTAGCATCCCCACACATCACGGCTTCATGTCTTTGTACAAATTAGACTTAACTGCTAACCTGTGGAGATCTCATGGCATTAGGGAATTTGGATTTTGTTTCTTCGTATCATCCAGGAATGACGTATTTTAAATTTTTAAATAGTTAAATACATGGAGAGAATGTTACGCTCTGAAAGGGCAGAGCCTGATTACTTATATAACTCTTGCTGTTATAGCTCTCTGCGCCCTTCGTCGAACTTTCTGAGTCACTTCCTACAGTTACAGTATCTGCTTCCTCACCTTTCCTTCCCACAACAGCTCAACACCATTTTTCCAGTTCTCAACTTTTCCGGAGATCTCCTGATGACCAAATCCAAGGTCTATTTGTCTCTGCTTTTCTCTCATGTCCTCGCTGCTTCATTTGCAGATCTGGACTCATCCAGGCACACCCATCTAGTGGCCGTTCTCCTCAGGTCTATTGCTAGCCTCTCGTTTCCATCCACACTAATTTCTCTTCCCATGTTGACCTCCGTCTAGGAAAAATGCACTGTGTTTTTCGTTATCTTCACACTCACAATATTTCTCACACCGGATGTGTGAGTGTTAGAATTTTCCCACATTGACCAATTCTGCGACACCAGCTGGGTGTCCCACATTCAGTTCAATTCTGACACTAACTGGAGTTAACACAATCCCCACAGGTCCAGGACTGAGTCCCACAAGACTGCCCCCCACTTCAGATGCCGATCATAACTGGTGTGTCCCAAGGTTACCCACAACTTCTGTCCAACTTAGCTACAAATCAGAGGTTCCCATAACCCCCTTCTCAGGTTCAATATTTTGCTGGAGCGGCTCACAGAACCCAGGAGAACAGTTTACTTACTATTGCCAATTTATTTTAGGAATATTTTAAAGGATACAAACAAATAGCTAGATGAAGAGATACGTAGGCTGAGGTCTAGAAGGGTCCCAAACACAGGAGCTTCTGTCCTTGTGGAGTTGGGGTGCACCACCCTCCTGGCACGCAGATGCGTTCACCAACCAGGAAGGTCTCCAAACCTGTAGTTCGGGGATTTTGAGGGAGGCTTCATCATGTAGACATGATCAATCATTAAATCAATCTCCATCCCCTCTCCCCGCCTTAGAGTTTAGGGGGTGGGGCTGAAAGTCCCAAGCTTCTAATCATGGCTTGATCTTTCTGGAGCCCAGCCCCCTTCCAGGAGCCCACCAAGAGCTGCCTCCTTAGAACAAAAGATGTTCCTATCACCCAAGAAATCCCAAGGTATTTAGGAGCTCTGTGTCAGGAACTGGGGACAAAGAGTAAATATTAGCGGGAATTTGGGACAGAGACATATACATATACATATATTTAAATATATATGTTTCTTATTTTGTCGCAACCCTTCAAATACTGTTGTTCTTTCACAGGCATCCTCCCCATCTTTTTCCTGCTCCAACCCTCCTTGTTCCATATTGGCAGATATGTAGTATTATTAAATTGTACAATTTATACTGTGCCACTCTTTGTTCCCTTCCTTGTGCATGATTATCTCCTAGTTATTAATTGAGGACAGTAATTTGCAAATTATTTAAAAGCAAAAATTAAAAGAAAAATGCTTTGCTGTATTTTTCAAAGTGGACCTACATAAGAATTGCCAGGGGGACTCATTGAAAGTGCGTTTTTGTCCTTCTCCCCTACTTTACCAATCTGGGAGGGAGGCCCAGCAATCTATGTTTTTAACAAGGATCCCAGTGATTCTCCTGCACACTCAAGTGTAAGAAGTATGGATAGCTGAAATATTTTTATAAAGAGACATTTTTAGGAAAGTAGAAACTGAAGAGTCAGTGCCATCTCCTCGTTTTCCCTCACTCTGCCCCACATCCAGCAGTTCTCTGAGTCCTATTGATTCTGGTCCTCTCTCCCATACCCTTCTTCTCTCTTCCATGCCCTCTTTTGCTCTTTTTGGGTCCATAATTCATTATATCTGATACTCATGCCTCCAAGCTAACATCCTCAATATCTGTGTGTCCTTAGTTAACACTAAAATCTGGTCATGTTTCACCTACTTAAACTATTCACTGACTCCATATTGTATTATTCATAGATTGAGATCCAAAGTCTAATAGGCTCACAAGGCCAGCCCCAAACTCCCATTCATCTTCATATATCCTGCTTGACATCCTCCACTCTCCATCACGTGGAACAGCCTTTCATTCTGTGACGACACAGTCTCTCCTCGTCTACCTTTGCCCATGTTCCCACTGCCTGAAATAACTTCACTCACTTCCCCACCTCACCCCTGTCCTTGTCGGCTTGGGAAATCTTATTCAGCCCTTGGCATCCCCTCTCGGGCTTCCTTCTCTTTGATGAGAGACTCCCCCAGGCCGACCTAGGTTTCTTCACACACACATAGACCCTGTACAGGCATCAATCCAAGCTGTTTGCACACCGTGTTCCAGCTGTGTGGTTGTCTCTCTGCAGCCCCTTTCCTACCCAGCAGCTAAACAAACCTCAAGGACCTGGGCCAGGTTTGGGGGCCAAAGGCCAGCTAGCAAGTCAGAAACAGCTTTCTTCCCAGGAGTGAGTGCTCATTGAAAGAAGGAACAAAAACTGGGGCCAAGAAAGGATTTTTTTTAACTTAATGAAAGAGTCCCATGGAGTTTTCCATTGTGTCCACATGAGCCCAAACATGGACTTAAATTAAAGAATGTCTTTCATTTGGACATGAGGAAGAACGTCTTTACTGCAAAGTTGATAAAAGACTGAAATGAAATAGTAAGAAATTGTGGAGTTAGACCCTCTTCTGGGCTGTCTTAAAAATGAGAACAGGTAGGGGTTTGTCTGCTAGCGGACTGTGCGCTCCGGAAATGTAATTTGCATTCTCAGGTCTTTCCACACATCTCAAACAATGTTGAATTTCATTGTTAAATGTGTCCACATTTCCAATGGTTTCTTTAAGATAATTTTCTAGAAGTGTAATTAACACATCAAAAGATATAAACATTTTGAATATCTTTGATCTATGTTGCTAAATCGATTTTCAGAAAACTCATATTGATTTTTCCTCTTCTGATAAGTAAAATAGTACTAATGTTATTTTATTTTTTATTTCTTGATTAACTTGTTAACTATTTGTGCGTTTACTAGCCATTTGTATATCTCAATTTATCATTGACTAGTTATTTGGGTGTTTTTTGGTTGTTTTTCCTCTCCTGATGTCTTAGCATTTTTCCTGTTTATTTGAAAGAGTTCTGTGTCAGTAAAAGATATTAACTCTTTGTTTCACCTCTGGCATTTTTTCCCTTATTTGTTATTTAACTTTCAATTTTATTAATGCTGGTTTTGACGTAGGGAAATGTACCTGGGAAATGTACAAAGTCACTCAATGCTATGCTTCAATGTGCCGATATAATGTGACGTGTTTATTTGATCTATAATTTCGTTGGTCTTTCTTATAAGCTCTCACCCACCAGGTAGGAAGCCAGAAATTAACTTTTAGGCCTTTTTTATTTTTTAATTTTGTCTGAGCTATTCATTTAAACAGCCCTTTCAAGTAACGTTTGGTTTGTTGAGATAATTGCTTAGTGTCTCTTATTCCCAACCTCCTTCCCCAGCAGTTCCAAGATGGAGCAGAGGGTACCTGAGCAGAGGGGGCTCTGATGACTCTCTAAGGTGGACTGAAGAGCAGTGTGGATGCACATGGTGGCCTCCGGCTCCTCCGATCACTGGGGACATTGTAGCCCACATTTCTCTAATTTCTCTAAAATTCTAATTTCTCTCTGTCTCCCTCTCTCTCTGTCTGTCCCTCTCTTTCTGTCTTTCTCTCTCTTTGGCCTGACCCAGTGGTGCTACCTGAGTGGCTGGGCTCTCCTAGACTAGTTGCCATGGTGCCCTCTGTCCATCTGCCACATTCTCTCCAGGCAAGGAATCCACCCCCAGCCTCTGCTGAGAGGTCTCCTCCCCCTCACCACGGTGCCGGGCCTGCAGGCTCTCAGTTCAGTTCCAAGACTCTCTAGGAGGCCGGGTCCAGACGCACTACATGGAAACCAAGAGGTGCCCAGATAAGCTACACTTTCAGGCCTTGCTGTGCCTAACCAGATGCGCCAGCAAGTTTACTTTGATGTGGCTGTGCCTGGTTGGGAAAAGGATGGCCCTAGAGGCTGTCTCTTTTTAAATACTAAATGGAAATTGTGACAGACTTCCTTCCTCCCTCAGAGTCCCCCATATCAAGGGCCAGCCACAGCCAGGACACACCCTTCTGA
Source organism: Equus quagga (assembly GCF_021613505.1). Lineage (NCBI taxonomy): Eukaryota > Metazoa > Chordata > Mammalia > Perissodactyla > Equidae > Equus > Equus quagga. Next base: position 18,269,535 of record NC_060274.1, on the reverse strand, counting down.
CCATTTCTTTTCTCTTATCTTCTCGCTTCCCTCTTCCTCCCAAGATCCCTCTGGCTTTTTATTTTTTAACTCCCCAGCAAAGAGCAGCAAGCCTTCTGGCCTCGGCCCCGGGGGCAGAAGTGGTATCTTTTCCACACTCTGGAACAACTGTAAGATCTGATTGGCCATGCCCACCCCTTGATATGGCAAATTGTGGGTAAGCAGAGTTAGGCGTTTAGCAATCCTTGCTCTCTTGACTTGCCAGCCTTGCTCAAGAGAGCAAATTCATGTCCTCCCATGCTCTGGGCAAGGCATCCTGGTGGCTAACCACCAAAGGACCAGGCTGCCGATGGCGCACGAATGAGGGGGGAAAATTAGGATGCATCTGTTTGATCTTGGCAAAATATTGTCCTGGTTATATAAATATTCCACTTTTATGTAGTCATGTCTTACATTGCTTTTAGTCTTGAGAAGTTCTTTCCCATTCAAATACCAGGTAAATATTCATCTGTAGTTTCTTTTAGATTCTAAAGATTCTGTTCCTTTTTTTAAGTCTTTAGTCCATATGGGACGTATTTGAGGAAATATTGTGAATTAAAAGTCCAAGTAGTTTTATTTTTTAACGAATAGTCAGTGTTCTCACAACCTTCACTATATTCTTTTCCTTAGTTTCCACACACTACAATTTTCTAGTATTTTGATTTTTCTTCTTCCGTTCTCCTCCTAAATGTGGACATTGCATAAGTCTCTATCATTTTCCCTTTTCTTCTCAACCCTGGTTCCCTCAGCATCACACACCCACTTTCAACATGAGCTGTCTCCAATATGCAGGGATTAAAAAATGTTCAAAAGGCTGGAGGCTGTGTTTCAATTGATCTATTGGACTTTTTCACTAGGATCTGGCCCTAACGTAACTTAATGCATCTCTAACTTAATACGCCCTACCCGTATGCCCCAAATCCCACCTGTCCTGCCCCTTCCCCACCCACTGACCCTGTGTCTGACAGCAGTCTCCAGCCCCTCAGTCCTCAGACTCCAGAACTTGCAATCACACCCACACTTCCCAGCCATCTTGGACCCCTCCCTGCCACCTTCGCGTCAATTTTCAAGTATTTAGGATCCTTCTTACATGGCATTTGAACTCTTGGGTTCTTTGGTTCCTTGAAATCCTGCATGTTCTTTGGAGCCAGTTTAAAAGAGAGCTCCTTTCTGGAAACTTTGCTTTGTGCTTCTTCCAAATGGAAGCAATCTCTTATTTATCTAAATGACTTCCTTCTTTTCTGATAGCGCTTACCTCACTTGACCTTGCATTATAGATATTTACGTATGTCAATTTCTCCTCTATATTTTAAATATCTTGTGTGTAGGATTTCTATACTACCAAGGAGTCATACTTTCTAAACAAAGCCTACATTTAAAAGTAGGAAGCCTGTATAATAAAGATTGAATAAATTCATCTTACAGGATTAATAAAACTAGCAATAATTTAGGTAAAGTTTATGATTGGCCTTTAACCATGGCAGGCATTCTCTCTATCTTTCCCTCTCTCCCCTTTCCTTGCACAAACTGAAGGACAGAAACCACATCATATGCTTTTGTCTAATCTGCACTTAAATGCTATAGATCCTCAATGTATTTTTGTTAAAAGAATGAATGGATGGATGGCTGAATGAAAACAATGGTCATCCCAACAAATAATATAAGATTTATTGATACAGGACCATAAAAATACACATTTGTAAGTATTCTCTTTCAGAAGATTCCTCCCTACTGATTTTTAGTGAGCTGGTATGCTCATCTCTGGCCTGTCCCTCAGTATCCCAAGGTCACAAGCAGACCTGTCAGCCTAGGCCCCATTCTTCGCAAGTCCAACTAAATGCAGGAAACCAAATTTTAATGGTGAATCTCATGCTGCTTATCCAAAATATTGCTTATAACGAATGACTGGAGCCATAAAATAATGGGGGCGGGGGAACTCATTAGAGGTGTGGACAGCAAAACATAAAACAGCTTTCATCTATGAGGGATCAAATAATTCTACAGAATCAAAATTACGTGTGAACCAAAAGCTCCCCACCCCCACCCCCCCGTGCAACAATGACCAGTGAGTCGGCCCATGCTTCATTATGACCACTACGGGCATTTAAATTTCTAATCAACCTTGATATTAATTATGTGTCACCCAGATAGGCAGAAATCTGGTCTAGGGAATGTTACTGTACGTGCAGACACCCCCTCTTTAGTTAAGGGAACCAGCCCTCCACCAAGTAGTCCCTCTTGACTGTAGCTGCAGATGGGTTGCTAATCAGAAAGGCCTCAGGACAAAGGGAAGCGGGATAAATTCCTATTTACTGAATTAATATTACTGCTTCCCCGCATGCCCTTCTTCTCTTTGGAAGCACTTCTGGCTGTCTGATTTGGGATTTTTATCTGGCACTGTTCTGAGAGTGGGGCCTTGGGGCCTATATTAATTTTAGATCCTAGTCTGTGGAGATTACTCAATTCTGTGAACTCTAATGTACTGGGGAAATAGTTTGCAGGAGCAAAAGTGCTTCCTTATCTGATCCATTCTCTTCGATATGAAATTCCACCTTAACATTCATGTTAAGGACGAGTATGATTAATTCATTACCCGAGATTACAGCAGTATGCTAAAAGCTACCTGGAGGCGTTTCTTTTGGTGTGAAATATTAAAGATTCAACATTTATATCAGTGCACCTAATTCATATTCCTGAGCCTGTAGGCTGAGAAAAGAACTTGGAAATATTCAGTCATTTTCTACATCAGTTTGTTAAAATGTTTAAGAGGATTATTGCTTTAACTATGTCTTTGATAAGAACAAGGAGATCTCTATTCAGAAGGCTAAAATACGAAAACGAAAAGCCGTAGTGTCTTTCATTTCTTCAAAATGTTATAGACCAGGTTTTGACAATAGTGTACTTGGGGTGCCTGAACAATAATAGTAATAAAAGCTTTCCTGACCAAGAGAATGACTAATACCGTATGATCACTAATAAACAGGAACTAAAATACAGAATCCCACAGGGAGTAAACATGAGAATACGCTATATTGTCAGCCATTTCTAGAGCAAGGAACAGAAGTTTGAGTAATGCAACTGAATTTCCAAATTTCTCCGAAGTGGCTTTAGAAATTTTTTTTTTTTTTGAGGAAGATTAGCCCTGAGCTAACATCTGCCATCAATCCTCCTCTTTTTGCTAAGGAAGACTGGTCCTTCCTTACATCTGTGCCCATCTTGCTCTACTTTATATGTGGGACGCCTGCCACAGCATGGCTTGCCAAGCAGTGTGTAGGTCCTCATCCAGGACCTGAACCAGTGAACCCCAGGCCACCGAAGGAGAACATGCGAAACTTAACTGCTGTACCACCAGGCCAGCCCCTAGAAATGTATTTTAATGCTGAGATTTGAGTCAGAAGGTGACTGAAATTCACCACCACTTCTAGTAAAGTAACAACAGAAAATAAGGCTATTGTACTATGAAGAATTAACTTAGACTCTTGAAAAAGTGCACAGCTTCCAGATCCTGCCCCTTTGCCCGTGTCTGGCGGAGAAGGCCAGGGCGTTCGTTGAGTTGACTTTTCAACAGTCTAAATGTCACCCATGGTCTCCCTGTCACCTTTTGTTGGGCAGGGAAGGATATAATTCGGCATATAGTTAAAAAGGTATTTCCTTTTCTTTTTAAAACTCATTTAGGAGAATGTATAAAATACATTTGTCAATTTTTAAGGATAATGTTAAAGCAAATACCTGTGTGTGACTGCCATCCGTTCAAGAAACAGAACCATGCCCGTCTCTGCCCGTGCGCACCTCCTCAGTCAGCCGGAGTGGTCTCTATTAGACATGGCTTCTAGAAGCTCACATGGAATGATGACTTAACTCTTCTCTTTCAAATCGTGCTTTCACTAAAAGTCCTTGCTGAGCTAAAGAAAGGGTGTAAAAGGGTCAGCACTGAGTAAAAATAAAGCATTGTATCCTTCCCTGAATGGCAAAAATTCAAAGATTTATCGAAATTTAACCCCTGTAGGAATAGTCCTTGGGAGAAAATCTTTGAGAGATCACAGAAAAACCTGTGTAAGGTGTATATATAGGAGTGTGTTAAAGGAATTCACACAGAGTTAACGTTTCCCAATTCAAATTCTCAAACAATTATTAAGCCCCACCTGAATGCAAGTCAGCATGCTATATGCTCTAGAACATGGGAATCATTGTTATTAAAATAACCACTACATGCAAGAAAAGCTTCTGTGGGCAAATATGTTAAAAAAAAAAAAAGTCTCTTTAAAAAGGAATTTTTATTTCTAAAACAGGTATATAGCATAAAATAATTCCCCAAGTTTTTTGACTAAAGATGGCCATTTTGGGAGCAATAATCAAGAAGACTGATGTTTTATAGACACACAGGGAAATTCTGCCCAAAGATATCAATATCTATCATCAGTCAAGTGTCTATGCAACCTCAAGTCCGATTTGAAGTAGCCTAGGACACAAGAAGTCAGAAAAATATTTTTCTAAAGTATGAAGCTCTTTTGAGCCATTAAAAGCAATATGCAATGTACATGGGTCATTGCTCCCCTATTAGAACTGGCCTCTCCTGGAATTTGGTGCCATTGGCAGCATACTTGAGTAGAAAGAGTTCACACCTGCTAGCCTGAGGTCAAGGTGACCTTGCAAAACATAACCAATCTTTTAAGGCCCCACTTTTCTCATAGGTAAAATAAAGGGTTCAGACAGGATTATTCTAAATTACCTAAATCAGTGTCTTAATCTATTTTTAAGAGTTGAAATATCTCAGACAAACTGGCCTTGATCTCAAAGTAAATGATCTAAACAGAAAGAAATTAGGCAACAGACCTATGACATTTTAATATTGTATCTCTTTTTTTTTTTTTTTTTTTGGTCTTATTGATTATTTACTCAGTGTGAGCACTTTCTCCAAACCTCAGAGAAATCAGCACCTGGTGAAACTTTTTGGAAATCACTGTATAGTTCTGCTGGTCACTCCTGGAAGGTACAAGATGAATTAGAACCAAATTTAGCATGGTTTTGCAACTTGGTACATTTGTTTACCAGATTGCTGTTCACTGTACATAAATAATTAGTTAAGCCTTATCAGACCCTGAGGGTAATTTGTCAAAATAATGTGTCTTTTTCTATTTCAGTGTTAACTCCCATTACATTTTGTTAATAGATTATTAACTCAGTATAAATAGCTTGGGGAAAACGATTCACTTAGATTTGTTTGTTTTCTAACATTTTAATAGGGCAAGAAAAAGTGATCTTAAACTACAAAGCAATTATACACAGTATAGGAAGTTTAGAGCATAAAAAAATATAGCTCATCGCATATGCTGACCAAAGAGGATTATTTAATCAGTTAAAAATTATGAACTGCAGGAAAAAGTATTCTAAATCTAAGACAATACAGGTATTCCACGAAGAATATATCGGGAAATACGAAAATGGAAATCAAAAATATGCATTTGACTGCCTTCTTTAGTTACAGTGAATGAAATAAAAACACTGTGTTTCATCTGCTCTGAGTTATTAGAAGACTTCTAGATATTCTGGCCTTTCAGAAATCCTAGTCCTATCTTAGTTGGGAGAAGAGTGGAAAGCACAATTTTGCATTTAACTGAAATATTCAATTACTAGTTTTCTTTCTTGAGAACTGTGGTCTGGGCATCCTATGCTTTGGGGACGAGAAAATACCAGATCAATTAGTAATAAAGGTCTGCTTTTATGCTGGAGTCATGACTTTGGGGAATAAGGAGATCAAGATGCATTTTCACAGTTGAGCACAGACAAGCAAGACAGATTGCTCTGGGACGGTTGATGGCTCTGCAAACATTCATGTTAAAAAAAAAAAAGAAAGACAGAACGAGCAATGATACTCCAGGAATGGACATTTACAAATGTAAATTCCTTCTGCTTTGCTTGTGAGCACAGAGCACCTGGCACTAACACTATTTGCTTCTTTGGATAAAGATCACTAGAGTATACTATTAAGAGGAAAATATTAAAGAAACTACATGAATTAGTGATCTGAAATGAATTACGAAAATATGTTTAGAGAGCTTTCAGCAAGAGATCTTTCAAGACTTCAACAACAGAATTGTCCAAAGGCTGTGAAAAGAGCAATGAACACTGTATTAGGGTTCTCCAGAGAAGCAGAACCAATAGGATGTATGCGGAGATTTATTATGAGGAATTGGCCCATGTGATTATGGAGGCTGCGAAGTACCACAATCTGCTGTCTGCAAGCTGGAGGCCCAGAAAGCCAGTGGTATAATTCAGTCCCAGTCTGAAGGCCTGCCAACCAAAGATGCCGATGGTGTAAATTCCAGTCCAACCACTTCAAGGAAACCAATGACAAGGCGGAGCTTGATCGCCAAGGGAAAAAGATTAGCGCAATCATCAAGAAGAGAAAAAAGATAGAAGTTCAGGGGGTTGAAGTGAAAAGACCAAAATGCTAATCTCCAATTCCAACTCCAAGAAGAATCTCCACAAAGATATGCTCCCCGCGGCTCACTTGCTTTCCCAAAAAACTTGCAAGGTGTTTGTTTGTGAAAATGTATATCAAACTTTATTGTATAATCATTTGTTCCATTAAAATTGGTTAACTTGCAAAGAAAGAAAAAGAAGAGATGAGATGAGATGTTCCAGCTCAAGTAGTGAGGCAGGAAAAAAAAAAAAACAGTGAATTCCTTCTTCCTCCACCCTTGGTTCTATTCAGGCCCTCAACAGGTTGGGTGACGCTCCCTCACATTGGGCAGGGCCATCCACTTTACTGAGTCCACTGCTTCAAACGCTCATCTCATCCAGAAGCACCCTCACAGACACACCCAGAAATCATGTTTAATCTGGGCTCCTTGTGGCGAGCCAAGTTGACCCATAAAATGAACCATCACAAACACCAAGGAGTAAAATTCATATCCCAGTGATAGTACAAACCAAAGAAAGTGAGTAAAGAATTTGGACTTTTCTAATTCCGCTCAGGTTTGCTACAGACTTCTCCTTCCAGAGTGGCATAAATAGGGAAATTGCTAGCTTTAGTTGTAGATTTTTTAGCCACATGTCTCTTTCCTGCAATTTTTTCCTAAAGGAAAGAAATATCTGTTTTCTAGATTGAGGGACCACATCATACAAATAACTTATAAGGTCACTTGGGGTCATACCCCTAAGAGATGGGGTTCACTGGTGATCAGGTCATACCCCTAAGAGATGGGGTTCACTGGTGATCAGGTCATACCCCTAAGAGATGGGGTTCACTGGTGATCAGGTCAGGCTGAGGATAACACAGGATCAGACGGACATGTATGGTCATCGAACTAAGCTCTGAGCTTCATGACCTGATTGGTTTGTCATCATCATTTTCTCACAGTATAGCAACATGTGTTTACTTTTTAATTGTTTGGTAGAATAGGTTCTATGTTGAAGATGCAATATATTAGGCTGAAGTGTCAAATCTGGGATCTTTAAAAAATGGCTCATTGATTTCTTGGGGTACTTCTTAGCGATAAAAATCCAGAGCTTCCACTTGGAGGAGGGGGTGCTGCCCCTTGTGTCATCATCCTTCTTCAACCTACTGATAGACTTGACCTTGACCATAGGTAGTAAATTTAATCCCAGCTCTATGTTTTAGGGGAGTCTGTGGACTTGCGTAGTGTATTAAATTTGAGTTCTGATATTATATGTAATTTCTGTCATTGACTACACAAGGAAAAATATCCTTATTGTCTGGCGGCAAGTTTGTTTTGTTATATCTACAATTGAATATAGTTATAAGAAAAATATTTGTTGAGATTTCTTCCAGGGTTGGTGAAAATTTGATTGCTATCCTTCATGGAAAAGAAGAAAAAAACAAGTCTTGTGCAGAACTGTGCATCGATTTCAGAACGTAGAGGTTTTACATTCCATTTGAAGACAGAGGAAAACTGTTATTGGAAGTTAATTTAAAATGGATACCTTGTTTATAATGAAAGCCATCTGCCATAACTCAGAAGGAAGCAGACTTCACTGTCTGCTCAGTCATCTAGTCATCAAGAGAGCAGAAATTTCCCGGAAATTTGAATGTAATTTAAACAAAGCCGAGGCATCAATCTCTATTTTTTCCAATTTGTCTTCATTATAAAACTTGAAATGAGTAACTCCAGTTAAAATAAAAATGGCCTCTAGATTAAAAAAATCACATGAGAATGAAGCCAGATCATTAAAAATTATGCATTTTTAAACAATGTAAGTAATAGAACCACATTTTTAAAAATTTGAAAGGAGGAAAGAAGAGAATTATCTATAATTAGCTCTCTCTAAGATAACCACTATTCACATTTTAATTTTTTCTTAGTTATTTTCCATCATTTCTGATAGGTCTAATTAAAGTCTATGCACTTGTCTCCATATTTTCCACTAACATTAAAACTTAAGTTTTTCTGGGTTGCAACATAATATTCATAACCATCTATTTAGTGGTTACACTGAGTGGATTGGGACATTAAATTAATCATTTGTTTGTTGTCGAACTTAAAAGTAGACAGGACCAAACCTCTTAAAAGGCGTATTTAAGCAAGAATCAGTCGTGGTTGGAAAATGTACTGTATTTACTCAGTAACAAAATGAGGCGACTGCGGCTGAGATGCCAGGACAAGCCCGCCCCTGTCAGGTGGCTGAACACAAGCAGGCATCTTCCTCCGCATTCCCGCCGCACCGATTATTCTCATTGGCTTGTCTGAGTTGCATTTTCCTCTGTCGGGCTCTGTTATCAGCTGAGGGGTAAAGCGGGGAGCTTTTTCTATCATCTCTATACATCTTCAAATTTTATTTTTGTCTCTCCTCCCTTTTTGAAATTCCACTACAGCACCCTATCTTCCCAGCCCTTCCCTTTCATAATCTTTCTCTACTGTGAAACAGCGTAATAAATGCTTATTGTCCAAAATCTACATTATTTAATGTGAAAAATTTGAAGGTAAACTTGGCATCAATTTTTCTCCCATACATCTTCATTACTCTTGCGGAAAGTTAAAAGAGGAGCTGACATCAACAAGATAGCTGAGGGCTCTTTCCTGGGGTCGTGCTGCTGCTCCAGTCCATGAACATGCGCGAGAGGATCTAACGTTGTGTGCCAGGCAGTGGAATGCAAGAGACAGTTAATTCCGCCTGTGCGTTCAAAGCTTTTTAGTGCAACCTTTCTCAAATACCTTCTCAACTATGGAAGAAACAGTTTCCATGCATAACAAGTTTGGAAATCGCTGAATACTATGGCCATGTCGTGGAAATTCAAGTTCTGAGCCGTCCTGTAGTCAGAAAGGCCCTCCTCGTTTGGTTTAACCCAGCACTTCCAGACTGGTTTCATTCCAGAATCCTGCTTTCAAGTTTAAACCTATTATTTAATTTCTTACAGAACTACGGCACCTGAAACCTACAATTGAAAACATGGATATAGTACAATGCCGTATTTTGAGTTGACATGTTTAAAAAATGGCACCTTTATCTTCATTCCTTCATTTATATTCCACAGTATTGAGCACCCACTGTTTACAAGGCCCTGGGTCTCTCTTGACCTTCTTCTACAACCTCAACCTTGATGTACTCTCCAGTCAGGGAAGCATAATTGTAAGAAAAATGTCGTGATAACCCTCCAGGCACCTTTGACCATGTGATTTATCATTGAAAAGGAGAGGAGAGAGCCTTTGTTTGTCAGCAAAGGCCCCTGTGTTGGTGGTGTCCTAGGGAATAAGGCAGTAAAGAGAATCCTTTCTACTCACCTTCAGGGACTCTTGTCTGGCAATGCCCAGAATTCACCTCTCTCTGGGAAAGTTTTTGATTATTAATTGTGAAGAGGTTTTCCCTCTCTTTTCATTCATCCTCAAGTGAAGCGCCAGATGCTGGGTGTCAGAAGCAGCTTTCCTTTCAACACAGGGGATTAAAGGGCATGTGGCAAGAGGATCCATTTCAAAGAGCTGGTAGAAATGATCAATGATCTAGGAAATCAGAGTTGAAAAAGGAACATCAGTGCCTTGAAATGCTCCCGAGAGCTCTGACCCCATGAGAGTTTTAACTAAATGACTACTTAGGTTATTGAATTTACCCACAGCACATATTTAAATGGAATGGATGGAGGAAAGAACCTCTAAGCTACCTGACAGAAAAATGACAAAAAGCTTTTGAAGGTCAGGGAACATAGCACAATCACTTTAGACTAGTGGGAAAATGAAATTCTTCTCAGGACCTTGGAGACCTGATGGTACTATCAATTTTAAAATGGAGATAGTGCTTGAGAATGCGTACGTTCCATACTAAGTGACTATGTACTGAATTATAATAGCTTTGGGCATCCACTTGAGAACTTAATGAATGAGTTACATGAAATGTTAATATCATTAAAACCAGGGGAATTATTTATTTATTACTATCATAGCATATTACAAAGCAGAGCTTCTGAAATCCTTGGCCAAAATAGATCTTAATTTTCTATCAGTGGTTCTCTGGAACATGAGCAGAATCCAGCAACTGAGCTGAAAGGAAAAAAGGTAACTGATCAGAGAATTAATTTTAGATACCCAAATTCTTTCTGTTCAATTATCAGCCAATCTCATTATTTCTCTATAATCCTACATAGTAGGAAATAGTATTTGAACTTTCTTTGGCCAACTGGATAGACATGAAGGGTCTTATATCTCTTGATGTCATTTAAAAAACAAATGGTATTATTTTACAGGTTCAACTTACACATTTTACTATGAGATGAAAACATCATTCATACATAATAACAACACACTAACTGCCAAAACAATTTGATGAGGTGGTGTTTTCAGTGTTTGGGAATGATATGTTAGGAAGCCTTAAATTGAGGAAGATAATAATCTCTGAGGGGTGTGTGTGTGTGTGTCTGTGTATGAGTGAATAGGTAGACAATCCTTTTCTATAGTGTGTGTATGTGTATATATGTACGTATCAACATAGTGTATTAGTTTGCTAGAGCTGCATTAACAAAATACCACAAACTAGGTGGCTTTAAAAAAATTATGAAATTTATTTTCTCACAGTTCTAAAGGCTAGAAGTTGAAGATCAAGGTGTCGGCAGGTCTAGTTTCTTCTGAGGCCTCTTCCCGTGGCTTGCACATGGCTGTCTTCTTTCTACATCCTCACGTGGTCGCTCCTCTGGGCTCGCATCCCTGGTGTCTCTTTTTGTGTCTAAGTTTTCTCTTCTCATAAGAACACCAGTCAGATTGCATTAAGGCCTGCCCTCAGGGTCCCATTTTAACTTAATCCCATCTTATAGGCCCTGTCTCCAAACACCATCACATTCTGAGGTACTAGGGGTTAGGGTTCCAACATATGAATTTCGGGGGACACAATTCGGTCCATAACACATGGTACATGTTTGTTGTTATTAGTGCCTTTGCATCGATTCTGACTCCTAGCACCCCTGTGGACAGCAGAGGGAACCCTGCCCATCTTTTTGCACCTTCGTGTGCTGTATCAGACAAAGCTTTGCTGCTATTCGTAAGGTTGTCATGGCCAGTTTTTTTCAGAAGTGGGTGGGCAAGTCCTTCTTCCTAGTCTGTCTTAGTCTGGAAGCTCCACTGAAACCTGTCCACCGTGGGTGATTCTGCCGGTATTTGACATCCTGGTGGCATAGCTTTCAGCATCACAGCAACACGAAACTACCACAGTATAACAACCGACAGACAGGTGGTGTGGTTCCCTGACCGAGAAACAAACCTAGGCTGTGGTGATGAGAGGGCTGGATCTTAACCACTAGACCACCAGGCTTGGCCTATAGTATATACAGAAATGCATAATTGGGGGAGAAAATTTATATCTACTCTTACCAGTGTTTATATTTTTCCTGAACCCTTTCTCTATGTGTGTGTGTGGTCATTCGCGCTTCTCAAGTGAGACACCAGCGGGAAAAACAGAAAATCAATTATTTTCCCTAAAACTAAATGGCTACCACTAGTCCACCAGAAAACCTTTATGATCAACAGGAGATCAAAAATAATATTTCAGAGAACCTTTTCTACTCTTTCTTATTAAAATAATCTACCACCCAGACACAGTTAATTTGTAGATGGGGGAAAAAACATAAATATAATTTCAAAGAAAATGTTGCTTTGAGATGACAAGAAATTCTAACAAGCATATTGGTTTAGCTTTGGAATAAGCATTATAGAATTTTCTTTCTGATGGATCCTGTTTAAGAGACTAAAATATCACATAGAAATATTAATAATTCTTTATACACCAAAAAATTACATTTACAAGTCTTAGTAGTTTGATCAACAGTTTGATCTTAAATGTTTTTAATCGTGATACAATCATGGGGTTCTAGAATTGATACATCTTAAGGAATTCTAGGTTAGAGAATCTAAAATGCTATTATTCCATGAGAGATCTGAGAGTGGGCATGATGCTGAGCAGCTGGGGCTCTGAGCAGCTCTCTCGCCTTTATTTCAACCAGAGCTGTTGCACTCACTTATTTTACATATTGAAGATCCATGCAAGATTTCTTGTGAACTCAGCTTCTGCTGCTTTGAAACATTCAAGAAAAACCTCTGACTTAGCAGTGTGTTCCCATGGTACAGTCAGGAAACTGAGGCCAGGGCAGATTAAGTGACCTGCCCAGGGTCACACAGTTAGGTTTTCTGATTCCCAGATCAATCTTCTTCGAACCAGGCCATATTACTCAAATACTATTTGATGAATTCTTGTGCCATCCATACAAATGGGATTACACTGTGGTTTTGCTTGACAGTAAAAGTAACGATTGCGCTTATAACTTGTCTATGGTCATGTGGGATATTGACAGAAAACCACGATAGGATTAGGTCTCCTGATTTGTCACCCCTGGGTGACACTATCTTTTTATTTTTCAATTAATGTCATTTTAAGTGCTTTTATTGGTTCTATATTATCCACAATTGAAATTTTGTTTCTTCTCCATTGGCAATTTTTAAGTAGATTTAGACTGAACTCAGATTCAGGAAATTGCTCTGTGGGCGGTGCTTTCTGTGGCTCACCAGAGCATGTGTCCTTTTTTTAAAAAGATTTTATTTTTCCTTTTTCTCCCCAAAGCCCCCCGGTACATAGTTGTGTATTTTTAGTTGTGGGTCCCTCCAGCTGTGGCATGTGGGATGCCTCCTCAGCGTGGCCTGACAAGCGGTGCCATGTCCGCGCCCAGGATTCGAACCAGCGGAACCCTGGGCCGCCGAAGCAGAGTGCACGAACTTAACCACTCAGCCACGGGGCCGGCCCCACATGTCGGTTTTGTTCAGTATTTTTTGAGACCTGTATTAAGCTTTATTCTCTACTACGAGAAATGGTACTTTTGATCCTGTATGCATGTGGCTTACAAATAAACCTACATAATGAAGCAAATATGCTTGAGCAAAGGTGTATCCAGAAAAATGGCACCCCTTAGGACCCTGGAAAGTCACTCCATATTTTAGAATAATGTTTGTTGCAATGAACTGTTTCCAAAGAATCAAAAGAGATGAGATTTACCTTTAATTCTGCTACCAGGCTGTGCATTCTCCTCTCCCTCCCGGTTTGAATACCTCCTTTTACGGGGCTGTGGGTGGGGAACAGGACAGGAACACCCGGACAAGTTTTCCAGGTCCCAGGAGGAATTCTCCTAAACGCCACCTTCTGAGCCTGAAGGCAGAATGCCCATCTTCTTTGCCTGCCCTTGACAGCTTGAGAACCCCTCCCACTACAAACGCAGAGTGTTTTATAGAAGGCACTCGTTCATTTAGCAAATATTTTTGGGATCCACTATTTGCTAGGCATTAGCCCCCTGACTGGAAACCCTGTTTTATTTATCAGTAATAATTAGAAATTGAAATATCTCAAGCAATGAAAATAAAATTGACTTTGTGAAAAAGAGATAGGGATATGGGGCCGGCCCCGTGGCATAGCAGCTAAATCCAGTGCACTCTGCTTTGGCGGCCTGGGTTTGCAGGTTTGGATCCTGCATGCAGACCTGCACTACTCGTTAAACCGTGTTCTAGCGGCAATCCACATAAATTAGAGGAAGATTGGCACAGACGTTGGCTCAGGGCTAATCTTCCTCAAGGGAAAAAAAGAGGAAGTTTAGCAACAGATGTTAGCTCAGAGCAAATCTTCCTCCCCAGGAAAGAAAAAAAAGAGAGAGATGGGGATAGATGCAACAACATGGGCAAAACGTTGATGGTTGTTGAAGTTCAGTGATGAGTTCATTGATGATGCTTTCAACTTTGCAGATGTTTGAAACTTTTTAAATAACAAATTTAAAAGCATATTTACTTGGTGAAGCCTGGGTAGGTCCAAGATCAGAAAACAAAATCAGCAAGGAGACTTAAGAGGAAAAGTCAGATCAGAATAAGATGGTGGAAAAAATGAATAAAAGTCAGATCCCAAACAGACCTTGGAAGACCCTCACCAGGGCTTTCTAGCTCCTGTGGTGAGATGAAGCTCGTGGCTTACAGCAGAACCAGGCTGAAGTGGTGACTAGAGGTCACTTCTAATGATGACTACGATAACTGCTCCATGATTTATATTTACTTCTCGACAAAGGATATGATGCCTCTTTTCCCCAGGCCTTTTCAATCACCTGAAGATCAGAGAAGATCTATTTTGTTCACCATTTGTTCACCCAATAATTAGACGACTAAGTGGCACATACTAGATACTTAAAAATAATTGTTGAATAAACATTTTTAATGTTCTCATTTAAAGATTCTTGTCTTCATTTGTTCTGGAGAGGAGCCTGAACCAATGACCCCATCAACCTCTGTAGGTGCGATTCTGGAAATCCTCGTGGGTGGGGCAGGTTTGTGAAAACCCTTAGAGAATCTGCCACAGTAACTGTTGGACTATAGCATTCCTTGCGTCTAACCACAAACAGATCTTTTTCTCATCATTTCTTTTTCCCTTCTTGTTCTTGGGCTGACACTATGACAGTGCTGGATCACAATGTCCACATGTTTGATTTCTGACAGCAAGCCAGAGATTTCCGCTGTGCAAATTTAGCAACACTGATGCCTTTGCACAATGTTTGCGAGCGTGTCCAATTGTTGGCATCACTATTTGATGAGTTTATTGTTACTGGGCCGGGAGCCTCATAGGATGTTCTAACCTGGGACTTGAATTAAATCAGAGTTTTATGATTTTTTAAAGAGACTCCTACACGTCAGTCTGTAAGATTTCTGGAATACTGACTATGCAGAGCCCTAGTCAATGCTCTGGGTGCATACAAAGAAATGAGAGAAACACTTCTGGTCTACGTATCACTCGCCATCTAGTTTGGAATTTTAAGCCTGTCTAGTGTGAGTCAAAATTATGCCCTCTCCTTAGATACTATTTTCTTGTGTTAATTCGAACTGTGATTAAACTAGGTTGATAACTGGTTTATAGCCTCCTTTATAGAATTTTCCTTGTAGCTCAAGGCTTGGAAATAGCAATTTAATTAGAGACTGACAGTCATGCATTTCATGGTGATAAATGTCTTGTGAATATTTAGACTATTAGCGAAGGTGAAATATTTTTGGCTTTCCTTTGACTTACTTAATATTCTCCTTTTCTGTAATCTGTTTCACAGGCAGATTTCAAACTCTTATTCCAGATGAAAACAGGGTCAATGATGCTTTATATTGAGACTACTTCTAACACCTACCCCCAAAAAACCTACCATGTTGTAAGAGTTCATTTTACATTTCTTCCATAGAAATCATTAATAATAGAAAATTTAAAGAGAAACAGTCTCTCTGCTCTTTACTTAAGGGTTTAACTATATAAAATTGGTTATTTATATATATATATACTCACATACATTTATATATGTGTATACATACATGTCTACCTACATCTATGTGAATTTTATTTGAGAAAGACACTTTTAAAAAATATCCACCCATTATATGATTATTTGGTTTTAATATATTTTCTTTATGTAAAATTACTGTTCTATTTTTAGCTCATGCTATTCCAACTGTTTAATTAAAAGAATTTCTGACCCGTGAGTAATATTTCAGCAAGAACTGGTACCAGCCATAACCCACAGCCACTCTCTGGTTAGGCCTTCCAACAGGAGAGGAGAAACTGAGTCACAAAGTTAGGAACAAGGCCTGTGTCTCTGGCTTTGGCTCTACCAGAAACTGCAGCAACCCCAGGTCTACTTAGTTTGCACACACACACACGTGCAATATCCAGAGTCCCCATTTGATGCTTACATATGCTTACACCTAGACTTCTCGGCAACCAGTTAGTCCTCTCTCCTTTCTCCCTCTCTGTCTGCTGCTGAGCACCTAATGCCCAGCAGGTGCGTCAGAGCTCTTCTCACATCTAGGAAACCATCTCAGCCACTGCTGAAGCCGGGGTGCTGCCTCTGAGTTATTCGGGCACCACCTTCCTGCCAGCGGAAGGGCCTGCCCACGCTGTGGTCCAGCAGCAGAGGCAGGCGTCTCTTGCCCCCTCAGCCCCATGCCGTGTGTGTCCTGTGCCCAAACCAAGTTCAACGATCATCTCAAACCATTTACTTTTTACTTGCTGTCGTGTTTTAGCTCCATGACCTTGGGATTCATGTGTGAGTCCCAGGGGAAGCTAAGCCTACAGTTTCTTGGTATCCAATTTGAACTGGATAGTCCAGTAATTTCCCTTTGCTTGAAGTTTAAATTGAGAACATACAGTCTTAGAAATGCATCCTTTACTCTCATTGTCTTATTATCACACAAGTCTGTGGCTGTGCATGAGTGTTCTTACTCACCCTCTGGGCCCATCTAGGGTGACTGCCACCCAGACACAGGATCTTGGGCCTCACTGGCATGTCACGGAGGACACAGTTCTGTGCAGCCCAGCACTGCCCCACAGACAAGCGCAAATCCAGCCTCACATCCACACTGGTTTTATACCCCAACCAGCCAGTCTGTAACTATGAGGAACAGAAAATAGTTTATTTGTACATGTACAGTTCAAATGGGCTTAACCATTGTCTAGTTTCTACTTTTCCCAAATCTCCCAGAAGGTTTTCCTATTAAGGACTATTTGGCAACTTGATCAAAAAACTGGCTGCCTTAAATAAGGATTTTTTTAATTCCAAATTTCCTTGAGGAAAAACTCTGTCATTAAGTTTTTCAGAATAAAAATTATATTTACTTTATAAAAGAAATATTTACCCAATCATGTGGACAATGTATTTGCCTTTGAAACATTCAATATAAACATTTTAGAAATGTAACATGTTGTTCCCTTAAAGGTCTGAGTTTAGCTAGTTATGAGAATTTTTTTCTTTTGATGAATCTGGATGTTTTCACCATGGAAAACACAGCTCCCTCCAAATCCTGTTTATGAGAAAGTCACTGGCCTGGACATGTTCATGTCCCTCGAGAGAACATTTCTTCATAAGTGGAAAGACTTTTTCAAGAAAAAAAAAATCTGCTGATCTAAATTTGTTACATTTGTTTTCATATTGTTTCAACTTTAGTATGAAATGCTCGAGTGGAAGAAATTATTGTTTCATAGTAACTTCTAGATTATGGCTAAAATGAGTCTCTAAGAAATAAATTGCATGGATTTTTTTAATGTACATTTCACTAGTTTTAAGGCAAAAAATGTTTTGAGAAATAAAATATGGATTTTTGTAAAGCCCTACAATCTCAGGGGAAGGAGACAGTGTCATGTAGATTGCCATTGATCAATTCACCATAAAATATCTAAGTACTATGGATATAGTTATGACTGCTGATAAATCTTATCAGATGTGATTTGCATTTTTGTTAAATCCTTGCGATACACGGAAGCAGTGTCCCTTGCCAAGGCACTGTTTTTATATATCTCCTTCTCTCAATATTAATTCTTACCCAAGGGGCATCTCAGTCTCTGATAAAAGCGACCCTTTGGCTGACCATCACATAGGCACAGCCAGGCACATCAGAATCCTAGAGTGAACACAACTCTTGTTCAAATGGAGCCCTGCTACATATATCATGCAGATCACCCTGTCACCACAGGCACTTGAATATTTGCCAGGTGATTAAGTACAAGAGATCTGAGCTGTTAAAGAGCGTTGGTAATAATACATTGCTGGCTCTGCTATTTCTCTGCAAATAACCATCTGAATAGCCTTGTTTTCGTTGTCTGTGTCCAGAGGGTAGAAAGTAGTCTTGACCCTCTTAAGAAGAATGAGATTGTAGCATCAACCATTTGTGGTCATAATGAGGCATTTGTACCCCACTCCCAATCTTAAACACCAAGTCTTTGAGCTCCTTGCTTGGTAAATATGATTCATTGTTTACTTTATGTGACTAGAACAGCTCTTACTCATTTCCTGTTGTACTACGCTTGTTACCTTTTAGATAATTACATTCAAACCCTCTTTGGAAGATAATCTTTTCCCTATTGAAGATGTGTGTTGAGTTTTTACAATTAAAAAATGTTCTGTCCCAGCAGGCAGCATCCCCATCCTGAGTGCTTGCTTCGGTCCTCCTTGCCCAGGAGCAGAGGGGAGTGTTGTCTCCAGGACCACACCACTAGACATGGCTTTGTGTCTTTAGTTATTTCAAAGTAGAGGTTAAACAAAGCCCTATGTTCTGAGGCGTTGTTATTCCTATCATAATTCATAATTCTTCAAGGAAAGTATACGGAAAATTTGTCCTACAGCTTCAACATCAAGGGCTCTGGGTTTCTACTTATCTGTCACGTGCTTTAGACAAGTCTAGCTCACACTGCTATTCTTGCCGGCTACATGAATACAAAGGAGTAGTGGATTCTATAAGAGGGCAAATCTCTACAGAGAGATGCGCCATCTAGATTTAAAGCATAGCTTCTATCTTCCTAATAGCTGTAATAATAAAATAATGGCAAAATGGTTGTGTGAGCTATTTCCCAGGATATTATCACTACCCCTGAAAGGCAAAATGCCTCTGCCCCAACCTGGGGAGCTGCTTACCAGCCAGGTTGCTCCTGAAAGGAGCTGGGATGCATTAAGAGGTACGGCTCAATCACCTTCTTGCCTCCAGTCATCATGTCACCTACAGCCTTAGTCCATTACTTGGCTGAGAACGCTCTTGAGAATGGGTTGCATGCAAAATGAATAGTATAGCTACATAAAAACAATTTCTTTCCTAGTCTCAAACCCTGGTATTAACGACTGGATTAAATGCTACTTTTTGGCCCATGATCCACTGCTTACTTATGTGTGAAAAAAATCAAAACTTGGTTGACCTTCAGGATCGGGGAGGAGGACAGAGAGGAAGCAGTGCTGGGTTCAATTTAATGTTCTGTAACAAACAAGGGGAAAAGATATAGAGATACCGATTTTGAGGGAAATGTTAATTATCTAAAGCTTAATTACAGATAACATCACGAGGAGAATACATGAAAGGCTTGAAATGCAGCCAAAGCATTTCCCCAAGAACATTAAAAAATGATTGTTGTTTACAATTCACAAATCGCACAGACATAAAGCTGAGATGGGAAAACCGGAGTCAGACTCGGAGAACGCAACCTGCTCTGTTAAAACCGGTTCAGAAGAGAAGTGATAGGCAGCTCCTGATTTAGAAGTAAATGAGATTCTGGACATGTTTCCCCTTTAAAATAAAAATTAGCAGATCCCTAGCGAACACATTGAAGTAAAATCCTAGGAGACAATACAACCCAAATAAAAATAAATAATTTATGAGGGCTTAGAATGAGAACTACCAATAAAATAGAATTCACAGACGTTTATCTCCATGTAAGTACAATGGAAATAAAGGAAGCAAGATTTTTATGTTCTTGTCACTTCGTTACT
The DNA here is from genome assembly GCF_021613505.1 of Equus quagga. Lineage (NCBI taxonomy): Eukaryota > Metazoa > Chordata > Mammalia > Perissodactyla > Equidae > Equus > Equus quagga. Next base: position 18,249,770 of record NC_060274.1, on the reverse strand, counting down.
GAATCCAATGATATGAAAATCTATCTTTTCACTCCAACGTAATTTTCATTTGATGCCGCAAAGAACGGCTTACATTTATCTAGTCTACTCTGTAGAGATGCTGATTTGTCTTTTTCTTATTTTTTTGGTATCTATATAGATACAATTGGTATCTATTAATGTCCAATTAACTTTAAAGGCGTGTTTCAGGATAATGGGATGTGGCATTTTGGAAGAAGTTTCTCTTTAAGGAGGGTATAGGAAATGAGTGCCTGGCACTTCCTATTTGCCGAAAGCCAAAGAGACATGATGATCTTGGGAAGCATGCCGTCTTGGGTTCCAGGGCCTTGCATGGGTATTAGTAGGGAGAAACCTGCGACTCAGTGCCCGTCTAGGAAACCACTAGAGTAATTCAGGTGTGAGGTGATGAGATTCCACATGGGGCAGCAAGGGAAGAGAGATGAGCATAGGTGCCAAGGAAAAAATATGTATCTGAAACACTTTTTGAAGGAGCAGACAATAGACTTGGTAACAGATTCGATACAGAAAAGGCGTGATTTAAAATGTTGCCCAGGTTTCTAGCTGGGGAGATGAGAGGAGGTAGACAGTGTAACGAGCTGCTCAGATCCCCCTCCAGGAATGCTGCTCTCACTGCTCCAGCTCCAGCCCCAGCGTGCTGCTGGCAGGTAGCCACCAGTATCAAATCTCTTTGGGCATTTTCTTAGCTGAGAAGAGCCACTGGCACAAGATGGCACCCCCTTCTGGGCAGCTGCATCCGGTGATTGACAAGGCGGTATTAAAGATCCAGCTCGCCTGTCCCCAACTAGCGACGGCTTTGAGGGGTCATCCCACTTTCAGAACTCCTTCTAAGGCGGCTGAAGCTTCCATTGTTGGCATCAGCTCAACTTCTCAGTCTGCCCAATCCTGCTTCCTCCTCCTCCTTCCCTTTCCACGAGTGCTGATCAAAGTGAAGTCCTGAGCAACCTCCAGCATGCTAATTCCCAGCTCAGAGCCTGCTTCCTGGGGAACGCACCCTTCCCACTGGAAGAATGGGCATTTCATCGATAGAAACCTATGCTAGATTTTCATTGATAGAAACCTATGATAGAAAACCATGCTACTTCGGGGGTAGAAAACATATTGGCAACTTCCTTCCTAAAAAGGAGCCTCTAATATTGGTCAAGACATGTCCAGAACACCATTGCTGTGGATCATGAATTGTATCTTCTTTTTTCAAGAGATGAAAATAAAAGTTGCTTTAATTTTTTCTTTTTTCTTCTTTTTTTTTGCTTCTTTTAATGAAACAAACAATATATAACCATGTAGATTCCATAATACCTGGTTTATACGTGTACAAACAGCACTTTCAATAGAAATAGGTTCTTCTCTGTCAAGGTTGGAACTATCTAGCATGCAAAATCATTTGAGGTTTTAAGTATTTTTTAAAAGCCAATTAGAAAAAAATATATAGACTATTTTCATAGTGAGCCACAGTGTTTGGCAAACTCAGAACAGTCTTTAAAAAGTTTGAATTAAAATTATGTTTTAGAAAATTATTTAATGAGGTGGAAAAAGTTTGTGACATATTAAATGAAAATGAAGATTAAAAGGATGTATAGTATGATTCCAACTTAGAAAGGAATGAATATATTTTCTCATTTATATATGAATAAAGACTGAGGTGATATATATCAAAATGTCAACAGCGATTGTCTCTGAAAGCTAGAATTGTGGCTTTTATTTTTTTCTATACTTTCTGCATTTTTCAAACATTCAAGAATCAACATGTGTATTTCTATTATCAGAGATAAATTTTAACATAACTAAGGTTAATCTTTAGATTTAGCATATGGATGTAAGACAAAATATCAATATAAAAGAAGTTATGGGATTTCACAATTATCTAATCTTTTAGTTTCCTACATAAATATTTTTTTTAACTACAAAACTAGTTTCTATTCTAATTATTTGAAAATTGTGACCTTTGACGTTTCTCACTTTCCTAGAAATTTCATGGGGTATTTTCTCTCTCATTTTCTTTCTGATGCAAAAAAAAAAAAAAGTCTGTTGTCCTGAAAACTGTAGTTTCAGAATGAAAAAAAAAAATTCATTTTTGGAAAATTGGGCCTTTTGTCAAATTCCGTTGAAGTGGCTGAACTTCTGAGTTTTTATCTGAAATCGTAGTTATCTTTATTAGGACAACAGAGACAACTATGCCTTCCTTCCTGAGCTTAAAGTTTAGAAATGTTGTTCTGTCTTCATCTAGCAAACCATGTGTTTTTACATCTCACCCATGTCACTGGGAGACCTCTGGCAATCTACTTTTCTATGCCTCTTTTATCCAATCTTTAAAATGGAGAAACCTTAGATGGATGGGTCAGCCAAGTGCTAAATTGAGCTACTTGCTGTTCTGAAAGACTCAAAAAGAGCAGTGGCACCAAGACATTTGAAAATGAAAACAACAAAAATGCCTATGTTTACTTTATTTTCATCATTTTCTTTTACTATAAAATCAACACGTGTAGGGGGGAACTTTTGGAATTTTATTTACATCAGTCAAAATTGACAATACGGCAAAGATTATACTATCCTACTTTTAAAATTCATAACGATGAACTTTGGTATCATGAATTATTAAGTAAAACACAAGCAGGTTGTGATTCTCTTGCCAAAATTTGATAACCAAAGTGTGATGTGGTACACCATTCTTCAAAGTGGCTTTTGTTAATTTGCAATCGTTTCAAAGCAATAGTTCCTTGCTGATGGCACTAGATTGCCCATGTTAAATGCCACTATAGTTAAAAACCAACTATTTTTACATTTAAATGTTCCCTTTACCTAGTATTCATAAAATTGAGACAAATTTTGTTGCCTGCGTTGTAGACCATAAGCATATTCCACATTGCTAACATGATCTGTTTTTCATTTCATTTCTATTTACCAAAGCAATGCATGCAGATATTTTCAGTAGATCAATAAGTCCAATTAAAGAAAAACTAGTGTTCCCTGCTCTCACCCTTCCTCATTCCTAATTTTTCACTCTTCCGAGACAACCACATTCAACTCCTTCACATATTTATCTTCATATGGGTACACAACATGATTAACTGGACATATCTTTATTTTTTTCACCATAGACGTTATTTCTTGACTTATTTTACTCAATCTTAGCTTTCTGGCCCCATTTCTCTCCGTCATACTTCCAAAGGAGTTTCAGGTACAGTTTGTATTCATATCAATGGCATATTGTTACATGATAATAATCACGTCAGTGATATTCACAGCTGAGCCATGTAGTTGACTATAATATTATTACCTGTCTTGTTTAATGTTTTATTGTCTCTGGAGTTGATAATTATCTTGTTTCCTTAACTTTTCTTGTTTCTTGGCCTAGTTTTCTTTGTATTCACCATTAATTCAGCCCTAATTTTTCCAAAAGAACCATAAAAATTCTTCCTAATGTTGTCAAACCATCAGATAATAAAAATAACTTCCACTTTTTTCTTTGGGAGCATTCCTCCTGGACCTCTTGCTTTTCTGTTCTAATCCATAATGTTTGTTCCAGAAGTCACCACCTCTATCATTCTGGGAACTCCCTTCATTTCTCTCCTGTGTCAGACCTCCTGTTTGCTGAATCCCATGTCTTTTTCTTACTTGAATTACTCTCTCATTTTGTTGGAACACACTCTTCAATAGCTTCCTGAGAATGATTACAATGGGTTAAAGTTTTGTGCCTTTTTTCTGTCTGAATATGACTTTTTTGATTATTTGACTTGACGGTTTGGATCAGTGTTGTATTCTAGATAGCAAATGATTTTCTCTCAGAATTATTGAAGTCTTTGCTCTATTGTTTTCAGCTTTCTAGTGATGTTGTTGTTCAAGGCCATTCTGATAACCAATTCTTTATATGGAGTATAGTTTTTTGCCCCTTTCCCTTAAAAGTTTTAGAAAGTTCTCTTTAACCTTAAATTTTTACGGTGATATGCCTTAGGATAAATCTTTTGTCTATATTGTTCTGGGTACATTGTGAGCCCTTTCAATCTGTAAATTTCTTTTCTTTTCTTTTTCTTTTTTAATTTTTTCTTTTCTTTTATTTATTTATTTATTTATTTATTGAGGAAGATTATCCCTGAGCTAACATCTGCCACTAATCCTACTCTTTTTGCTGAGGAAGCCTGGCCCTGGGCTAACATCCATGCCCATCTTCTTCCAGTTTATATGTGGGATGCCTGCCACAGCATGGCTTGTCAAGCAGTGCATGTCTGCACCCAGGATCCGAACCAATAAACCCCAGGCCGCCGAAGCAGAACATGCGAACTTAACTGCTGCGCCACCAGGCCAGGCCCCTCAATCTGTAAATTTCTGTTCTTCATAAATTCTCGGAATTTTTCGTATATTATTCATTGGATAAATTCCTTCTCTCTCCTATACCCGGCTTTTTGAAACTCCTGTTAATTGGATGTACGATCTTATTTGATATGTGATATTCCAGTTTTCTTATCTCTTCTCTCTTATCTTCCATCTCTGGCTTTTTTGTGTGTTTGTTTTACTATCTGGAAGATATACTAAACTTTATCTTCCAACTCTTCGATGGAAGTTTTAAAAAAAATTGTTATTAATGCTGCTTTAATTTCCTTTTGGATTTCTAAGAGCTCTTTCTTATTCTCGAAAAGCCCCTTTTTTATTTCTTTCCCTTCCTTTTCTTCCAGTGTTTTTTTTCTTAACTTCATAAGGACGTTAATGATAGCCTTTTAGGAATATCTTTCTGCTCCCTGAATTAATCTGTTTCCATCCTTTATGTTCTGGCGTTTTCTCACAGTCCCATGACTCTTGATGGCTCATTCAGATCTAAGAGTGAAGTGCTAAAACTTTGATCACAAGCTCTTTGTGATCTGTTTCCTGATCTGTGAAGCTTGTGTCTGGCCAGGAGGCCTGGACATGGCTTTGGCTGAGCCCAAACATTAATCAGGTTCCCCTCTTGATCTTCTGCTGACCAGTTTCCCCAGAGAAGCATCACCTAACCTCTTCTGGTTGGAGACGATAAACGTGGATAACAGTGCTCTGAGGAACAAATGGGGCACAGGCTGGAGAGGCTGCTAGAATGCACTCTTCCCCCTGACTCCCATGTTTTCACCTTCTTGTCCTTGACATCTTCATCCAGAGCCTCTGTGAGTCATCTTGTCTGGAGAATATCTGGCTTCTGCTGGGAGGCAAAGGGGAGGTGCCCGGCTTCACAGGCTGGAAGAGGAGCTCAGGGGCCCAATTATATCTCACACCATTGGTTCTTCCATTCCAACCCTGGGTACCTCTAGCAGGTACCTGTTGGCTCCAATTGCTGAGACTTTCTGGGATTCTGTGGTGCAAAACACATGGTTTCTTTTTGGCACTCCACCGGTAGCCTTGGGTTTTGGGTTTCTTCTCTCTGCTAAGTCTGTTACCAGCTGTCTTCAGCTGTCCATGTCTATAAATTTAATCAACATATCTTGTCGGCTCTCTCATTGTTTCTTAGCCTTTGCGCGTTTATAGCATTTTTGTTATGACTTTTATTACCTTTTTAGAGATATTTGGACAGAGAGCAAAGATAAACACGTATGCTAACCTAGCATGACTTAACCGTTTCTCCCTCTCTTAAATTTATCCCACTTATTTTCCATATCAGAATATCCTCAAAGTAGTTTCCATGTCACAGCTGTGCACTGAGAGATGTGAGGGGGTATTCCATAGAAAAAAAGGGTTCCATGGTCAAGGAATCATGTAAACCATCCATGTGGCTCTTGTTTCTCCTTTCCTCTATGACATCTTGAATATTACGCTCTTGATTCTGATTTAATTTCTAATTATGTTTATTATGTCTCCCCAGCTATCCTTTAAGACCCCTTGGAGTTATATACTATGCTTCCTTGTGTAATATATGATGTTTACTGTAGTATATAATAACATCTATTTGGATATCTTTTGCTCCCGATTAGAATGTAAGCTCCTTTGCGAAGGACTGTGTCTCATTCATCTGTATCCCCAGCACTTGGCAGAGGAGCTGAAATAGCACAGGGATCAACAAATATCTGCTGATGAGTGAGCAGGTGAGGGACATGCTTTCCTAGACATTCCATAATCCCTTTTATCCGCATACCTAGGGAGAGTCCATGAAAGTACAATAGATGGCAGAAGTATCTTCACATTCTCCTAAATAAAAAATCCTGTAATACTGGGAGTTCTGCACATAGAATAGGACAGGGACAGGGGTAGTGATTTCAGGAAAGGATGTACGTTTTCCCTTTCTGTCCTCACCCCGTGCACATGCCTGCCCCCCAGGAGTACCTGCCTGGTCACCCCAGCCAGACCCACTGCAGCCCCAGTCAGAAGCTGAGTGAGGCTCCTGCTAGCCAAAGGCAGACCTCAGAATTCACTTTCCCAGAGAAATAGTTTCATAAATGGTGACGTAAGTGGAGTAGAAAGGCTACTGTTAGTAAAATATTTCTAGTTCAAGATGGGTTAAACTGATTTTAGGGGTTCCCCTTGGAAACTAATTATCATTTTTTAAAAATTTTTTTCTGTGGAAAAACGCATTTTGAGTCCCAAACTCCCATATAAACTTTTGGAACACTGCACACTCATATGCTGGGGACTGGTTATATTGTCTTTGTGGTCCATCTGGGGCTTCGAGAACAAAAGGAAAATAAAATTATCAACTGGCTAATACCACTACTGAGAACAACAAATCTAAAGTTACAAATAGCCTATAATATGGAATATCTCATCAGAATAAAAATGAACGTATTTTACACAGTTTGTGATATTTGTGGGTTGGCTTGGTGTCTACAGGAAAGAATGTCTTATAAAATCATACTGCCTGGGTCTAGTGGAGTTGTGTTTGATGCTGTCCTAGGCCCTGAGACAGTGTAACTTAATTCTGAGTCCAGAAAATTGATGAACGGGCAGTGTGCTGTATACCACTTTTCTGGTGGTCCGAGTAATTATTCAACACATTTTTTAAAAATCTTTTGGAGCCTTAGGAATGGGCTGAGATCGGCTTGGTCAATTAAGAAAGGATCCCAGAGGTTAAGGTACTCTCTGAATCTGGTATTGTTGCTTTTCTGTTTCTATCATAATAATATGATCATGTTAATAGTTCACTCAATATTTCAAAGCAAAATGAAGATAGAATTGGGGACATTCGCAATTTTGCGATGAAACAAGCTCAGCACCAGGGGGCGCAAGGGAGCCATTGCTTTTCACACCTGCAAGAGCATCGTTGGTTTCCTAAAGGAGCACTGCACACAAAAGCAACGAGTGGTAGGCACAGAGGAAAATGAAATGAGGGAATGTTCCATAAGAATGAAGTCTGAAGAGAGATTAATTTCCCCTAAAATTAAAATCATACTGCCAAAGACCATATGTCCAATTACTTATCATTTCAGTGGCCTGAACACTTTTCACTTTATAGTCCGTAGGTCCAAATATGTATACTGAAAGTATATCATTTATTTTGATAAATCCTATAAAAATCTATTTAATGTTATTGTGAAATTATTAGTGATGATGGACGGGTTCCATAAAAGCAACATATTTAGTTCTCATTCAGGGAACAGAGATCGACTGAGTGCTTCATTGGGCCAGACACTGTGCTAGATGCAAAGTTTCGATTGAATATTGGGCTACAAGGTTTAATAACACCACTTCATAGTCTGCCACTGCTAGGCTATAAAAAAATTGAGTGACCTTTCTAAATTAACTATCTCTGTAATTGTCAATATTTGTTTGATTGAATATACTGTTTTCTAAATAGGCCTAATATATTATATGAATTCTTTCATCTTTATATTACACCTGCATTTTTAATTGAAGGAAATTTTATAGTCTTTCGCTTTTTAAACTAAAGCCAAAGTACAAATATGCTTAGCAGTTTATTGCTATCAAATTTTCAAGTCAGGTAAATTTGAGTAATTTTATTTAATAAATGAAGAGGAAAGAGTAAAAGAATATGAAGTTACTAAGCAAATACATCCCAAAAAGTAAATGATAGATTTTAAAAATATAAAATGTCCTTGACTCTCAGTACCCCATGGAAGCACGAAACTCACGGTGTTTGTAGATGGTGATAATCACCATAATGAGTTTTTTTCTTGGCAGCGCTAAGAACATGTTACCTACCATGGTCATTGTGTTCTGTTAGTAAAGGAAAACCATTTAAAGAATATCCAAAAAAGCCCATCTCATCAGGAGCTAATATTTTCAAGTATTCAGTATGAAAATTTGAGCTGGAAGTTTCCCCATCTACCCAGAGGAGATGGGAGCTGAGACAGCTCCCACCTCTGACCTTCATGTGACCTCCTACATGACCCTAACCACTCAAAATCTGTTTCTTCATTCTTAAAATGGACACAGTAATCTGCTCTGCCCCAGAGGTAAGGGTCAATTAAAAGGTGAGATTACCTCTGTGTAAGCATTTTGTAAAGTGGAAGGACATTTGTTTTTCGTCTCATCATTGTTATTCCCCTGACTCGTTTCCTGTCGTGCTCCTGAAGGTAGACGGCACCTGTGGAAGTCTAACATTTCAGGGGAGTTGTCCCTGGCTTGGTTTCTGTTGGCCCCGCTGGGTAACTTCGCTCACGTCCTGTGTGGAAGGACAGACGTGGGTCAGACAGGATGCCAGGCTCTGGGCTCCATCACTTCCTCAGGATTGTTTTTTCTCTCCTCTTCCTTGGTCCTGCCTGTTCTTAGAGCTGAGTCACCTCTGATAGTCCTTACAAGCACAGGAAGATACAGGGCACCTCAGTGTGCCCACCTTTATTCGCTGACACACTTGATCCAGATTTTCGAGTTTTGCCTTGGATCAAGGTAGACCAGAGAGAATGGAAAGGAAGGAGACTGTGGGAGGTGGGTGGAGCCTCTGAGAGCAGCCCGTTGTCCTCAGGGCTGGCCAGCTCTGCTGTGCTGCATCCTTCACATTGATGATGCTCTGAAGAAAGTATTTGCTCTGAAGTGTGTCTATTAAACGTAGTAATCATTTTTCTTCGAAGGGAGAAAGGCAGTCAGTAGCGCATGCTCGCTCACCAACATTACAGCTCTGATCATAACAATAGATTTGGGCTGATTTCCTGTTCTCAGGCAATCAGTGATGGGAGGAGAAAGAGCCATTAGCCAGGTGCCCCGGTTGACCTTCAGCTAAATTATTGTTGCTTTCCCCTCCTGCCTTTCTTTCAATATAAGAGGGAGGAGAGAAGAGTAGCTCTCCATTAAAAAAAAAAAAAAAAAAAAAGGAAAGAAAACAGGTGCATGGCCAGAGCTGCCTAGCAAAGGGATATAATTGATGGTGACAATAGCATTCTTAGTCTGTCAGCTGTTTTGGTTGTCTCATCCCTTTGTGTCAGTGAATAGAAAAATAACTTATTAGAGCTATTCATGTCAAAGATATAGTCAATAAATATTTGTTGGGCTATATGTATTGCCTTAAAAATTAAATTTATAATATCCCAAAATATTAAAGGCAAAGATGTAGTCTAATAAGCTTTAGCAGTAGCTTTGCCCTGTGCAAATAAAGCAAGGCATTCAGATGACAGCAGATTTCAAATGCATATTTTTGATTCTTGCTATGTCAGAGATGTCCTATCCAAAGAGAAGATGTAAATCAGAAATATTGAAAGCTCAATTCAATGTCATCCTAAATAAATATCTATCAGGCTGTGCAAATGAGTACCAGTAAGTCCAGCTTGAAACTTGGATAAAACTACATTACTTTCCAACAATTGGTTTTGAAAATAAAACTCCTGACAACTAGAGCCATTTGGGGAGATTGGATGTTCTCTTGTTATAACTTGTGGAGTGTTTTATATCACTTGGGGACACCGTAGAGATGTTTTTCAGCAGAGCTGTGTAAGATGAATTTCCCCCAACAGTCTATCTCATTGTTATTACAGACAAGTTCAGCGTGAGTAGTCAAGCAGGTAATATGACCGCTAATGGCGCCTGGTGCTAATGGGTAGTAGAGTAGCTTAGGTTAACATAAAAAGCAGTTAAAGGTGTGGGACTGGCTACAATTAGTCTCAAGTAGAACCCAAATAAAGACCAAAAACTCTAAGTGTAAACAATGGCATTCTCTAGTTAGTTCAAAGGGAGACAAGTTGAGAATTATTTTTTGTTAATTTCTTTTAACCGCAACATGGCAAATCCCATATGGTTAAGTTCTTGACGTCCATTGATAAGTAAGAGATGGACCTCATGATGCCATCACATGTAATGATCATCTCCGTGAACTTTCTAAATTACTGCGTAAGGCTGAAATCAAGCTATAAGTTATGAAACAATATCATAAAAAGAAACCCGTGAACCCATTACTCAACTTGAGAAATAGAACATGACTGCTAGTGTTGAGGTTGTCTCAAATGTCTGCCCTATTCTTTTTTTTTTTTTTAGATTTTATTTTTTTTTTCCTTTTTCTCCCCAAAGCCCCCCAGTACATAGTTGTATATTCTTCGTTGTGGGTCCCTCTAGTTGTGGCATGTGGGACGCTGCCTCAGCGTGGTTTGATGAGCAGTGCCATGTCCGCGCCCAGGATTCGAACCAACGAAACACTGGGCTGCCTGCAGTGGAGTGCGCGAACTTAACCACTGGGCCACGGGGCCAGCCCCGGTCTGCCCTATTCTTGCCCCTTCATCCCAACTAATTGCTACCTTCATTTTTTTGGTTGCTGTTGTTTTTTTAATTCCGTCTGCTTGGTCATTCGTTTTATCATTTCCTTTATGATTTTCCACACATGTATGCATCCCTAAACAATATATTGTTTGGTTTTGTACTTTATAAAATATGCCATACCTTATATTCTTTTGTTAGTTCTTTTTTAATTGATTTGTTCTTTTTATCCAACTTACGTAAACACATAAAAACGCAAATAATACCACAGTCTTGACATTAAAAAAATCAGTTCCCGCCCCAACACCCATTTACAATTTCAACTTTTTAAATGGATTTTTTAAATACTTATATGTCTTTAAGTAGTATGCTTATATTGTTGTTAACTGGGTTTTTTTTCAGTTTTAAAAAATATCTGTTTTCTTTCCACTTTGGAACATGAGAAGCCAGCTCTTTCGTACTCATCCCATCTCCCTACATACGTGCATACACTCCTCATATTCTGCATCCTCTCAGTGGCTTTATATCATGAGTTAGACAACAGATGGTTAAGTCGTTAGAGTTTACATAATTATGACTATGTGAACATCATTTGCTGCCTAGCCATGTAGTAAATTCTGATTTTTCTTTTCTGAACAAATGTTCGGTTTTCCCTAGAGTTAATAATTAACTTATTTTGTCATTCATTTAGCTTTCTATGTGACCATAATGAACTTAAATCCCAAATTTTCCCTAGTTGTGTAAATCTCCGTTCAAATGTTCAAACATATTAGCCTATTATTTTCACCTTGAGGAAATCTTCCAATCTGGACCATCAGCAGCTGAGATTAGGGACTTCATTCTAGAGTCTGCTATCTGAGGGACTGCCTTGGCTTCTCTGTTGCAATGGATCCCCTCTTTCTTGGGTTCCAGATCTTCCTTTCTCTTGGTTTACATACTTGTTTTGTGGGAGCACATGGGCCAGTAGCTTTGTAGGAATGGATGCATGAATGATAAATTTTTGATATGTGAACATCTAAAAGTGACTTCACTTGATCCAATGTCAATGGATTAAATGCTCCAATCAAATGCCATAAGGTGGCCAATTGGATAAAAAAACAAGATCCATGTATATGCTGCATACAGGGGACACTCTTCAGACCTACAGACACTCACAAACTGAAAGTGAAAGGATGGAAAAAGATATTCCATGCAAATGGCAAAGATAAGAAAGCGGGGGTAGCAATACTTATATCAGACAAAATAGACTTTAAATCAAAAACTGTAATAAGAGACAAAGACGGGCACTACATAATGATAAAGGGAACAATCCAACAAGAAAATATAACACTTGGAAATATCTACACACCCAACATAGGAGCACCTAAACATATAAAGCAATTATTAACAGACATAAGAGGAGAAACAGACAGTAACACAATAATAGTAGGGGACTTTAACACTCCACTTACACCAATGGATAGATCATCCAAACAGAAGATCAACAAGGAAACACTCGCCTTAAAGGACACATTAGACCAGATGGACTTAGTAGATATATACAGAACATTCCATCCAAACACCACAGAATACACATTCTCTTCAAATGCCCATGGAACATTCTCCAGGATTGATCACATATTAGGCCACAAAACAAGTCTCAATAAATTTAAGAAGATCAAAATAATACCATGCATCTTTTCTGACCACAAAGGTATGAAACTGGAAATCAACTACAGAAAGGAAAGCAGAAAAGCCGCAAAAGTGTGGAGATTGAACAAAATGCTACTGAACAATGATTGGGTCAATGAAGAAATCAAAGAAGAAATAAAAAAATTCCTGGAGACAAATGAAAATGAAAACACGACATGCCAAAATCTGTGGGATACAGCAAAAACGGTTCTACAAGGGAAGTTTATAGCAATTCAGGCCTACCTCAACAAAGAAGAAAAATCCCAAATAGACAATCTAAAAGTGCACCTAAAGGTACTGGAAAAAGAACAACAAACAAAGCCCAAAATTAGCAGAAGGAAGGAAATAATAAAAATCATAGCAGAAATAAATGAAATAGAGACTGAAAAAACAATAGAAAAAATTAATGAAACCAAGAGCTGGTTCTTCGAAAGGATAAACAAAATTGACAAACCCTTAGCTAGACTCACCAAGAAAAAAAGAGAGAAGGCTCAAATAAATAAAATCAGAAACGAAGAGGAGAGATTACAACGGACACCTCAGACACACAAAAGATAATAAGAGAATACTATGAAAAGCTATACGCCAACAAATTGGATAATCTAGAAGAAATGGATAAATTCTTAGAAACATACAACCTTCCAAAACTGGACCAAGAAGATGTAGAAAATTTGAATAGACCGATCACCAGTAAGAAGATCGAAACAGCAGTTAAAAACCTCCCAAAAAATAAAAGTCCAGGACCAGATGGCTTCCCTGGTGAATTCTACCAAACATTCAAAGAAGTCTTAATACCTATCCTTCTCAAACTCTTCCAAAAAATTGAAGAGGAGGGGAGGCTTCCTAACTCCTTCTACGAAGCAAATATTATCCTGATACCAAAACCAGACAAGGACAACACAAAAACAGAAAATTACAGGGCAATATCACTGATGAACATCGATACAAAAATCCTCAACACAATACTAGCAAATCGAATACAACAATACATTAAAAAGATCATACATCATGATCAAGTGGGTTTCATTCCGGGGATGCAAGGATGGTTCAACATCCACAAATCTATCAATGTGATACACCAAATTAACAAAATGAAGAATAAAAATCACATGATCATCTCAATAGATGCAGAAAAAGCATTTGACAAGATACAGCATCCCTTTATGGTAAAAACTCTAAATAAATTGGATGTAGAAGGAAAATACCTCAACACAATAAAGGCCATATATGACAAACCCACAGCAAATATCATTCTCAATGGAGAAAAACTGAAAGCTATCCCTCTAAGAACAGGAACCAGACAAGGATGCCCACTGTCACCACTCTTATTTAACATAGTATTGGAAGTCCTAGCCAGAGCAGTCAGGCAAGAAAAAGAAAGAAAAGGGATCCACATTGGAAAAGAAGCAGTGAAACTGTCACTCTTTGCAGATGACATGATTTTATATCTAGAAAACCCTAAAGAGTCCACTAAAAAACTTTTAGAAATAATAAAGGAATAGTCAAGTTGCGGGATACAAAAATCAATGCACAAAAATCCATTGCATTTCTATACACTAACAACGAAGTAGCAGAAAGAGAAATTAAGAATACAAACCCATTTACAATTGCAACAAAAAGAATAAAATACCTAGGAATAAACTTAGCAAAAGAGGTGAAAGATCTGTACACCAAAAACTATAAAACATTGTTGAAAGAAATCGAAGAAGACACAAAGAAATGGAAAGATATTCCGTGCTCTTGGATTGGAAGAATTAACATTGTTAAAATGTCCATACTTCCTAAAGCAATCTATAGATTCAACGAAATCCCTATCAAAGTTCCAACAACATTTTTTACAGAAATAGAACAAAGAATCTAAAGTTTATATGGAACAACAAAAGACCCTGAATAGCCAAAGGATTCCTAAGAAAAAAGAACAAAGCTGGAGGTATCACACTCCCGGATTTCAAATTATACTACAAAGCCATAGCAACCAAAACAGCATGGTACTGGCACAAAAACAGACACACAGATCAATGGAACAAAATTGAGAGCCCAGAAGTAAACCCACACATTTATGGACAGCTAATATTTGACAAGGGAGCCAAGAGCATACGATGGAGAAAGGAGAGTCTCTTCAATATATGGTGTTGGGAAAACTGGACAGCCACATGCAAAAGAATGAAAGTAGACCATTCCCTTACACCATGCACAAAAATCAACTCAAAATGGATTAAAGACTTGAATGTAAGACCCGAAACCATGAGACTTCTAGAAGAAAACATAGGCAGTACGCTCTATGACATTGGTCTGAGCAGCATATTTTCAAGTCCCATGTCTGACCGGGCAAGGGAAACAAAAGAAAAAATGAACAAATGGGACTACATCAAACTACAAAGTTTCTGCACAGCAAAGGAAACCATCAACAAAACGAAAAGACAACCTAAAAATTGGGAGAAGATATTTGCAAACCACGTATCAGATAAGGGGTTAATATCCAAAATATACAAAGAACTCATACAGCTCAACAACAAAAAAACCAACAATCCAATTAGAAAATGGGCAAAAGATCTGAGCAGAGATTTCTCCAAAGAAGATATACAGATGGCAAACAGGCATATGAAAAGATGCTCAACATCATTAGCTATCAGGGAAATGCAAATCAAAACTACAATGAGGTATCACCTCACTCTGGTCAGAATAGCTATAATTAACAAGACAGGAAACAGCAAATGTTGGAGAGGGTGTGGAGAGAAGGGAACACTTGTTCACTGCTGGTGGCAGTGCAAACTGCTGCAGCCACTATGGAAAGCAGTATGGAGTATCCTCAGAAAATTAAGGATAGATCTACCATATGATCCAGCTATCCCACTGCTGGGTACTTATGCAAAGAACTTGAAAACACAAAGGCATAAAAATACTTGCACCCCTACGTTCATTGCAGCATTATACACAATAGCCAAGACTTGGAAGCAACCTAGGTGCCCATCAAGGGATGAATGGATAAAGAAGATGTGGTATTTATACACGATGGACTACTACTCAGACATAAGAAATGACGAAATGCAGCCATTTGTGACAACATGGAAGGAACCTGAGGGTATTATGCTGAGTAAAATAAGTCAGAGGGAGAAAGTCAAATACCATATGATCTCACTCATAAGTAGAAGATAAAAACGACAAAAAAAAACACATAGCATTGGAGACTGGACTGGTGGTTACCATTGGGAAAGGGGGGAAGGGGGAGGGCAAAAGGGGTGATTAGGGTCACATGTGAGGGGATGCACTATAATTAGTGTTTGGGTGGTGAACATGATGTAATGTATCCAGAAGTTGAAATATGATGTACATCCGAAAAAAATAAAAATTCAACAAAAAAAATAAAAAATAAAGATACTGGAAGGAGAGAAAATAAAATAAATAAATAAAATAAAAGTGACTTCACTGATTGGTTATAGAATTCTAGGTTGGAAACCATCTTCCTCTGGAATTTTGAAAACATCAATTTCCAGTCTTGCTATTGAAAAGTCCAAAGCCTTTTTGTGTCTTGATCCTTTGTATGAAAGCTGTAATTTTTCCCTGAAAGATTGAAAGATATTCTCTTTGAGGCAAATGGTCTGAAATGTCATGATGATGGGCCATTTCAAGATAGGGGCTGTTTTCATCCCTTCTGCTGCGTCCTCAGTGTACCTTTCAGTCTGGAATATCATGTTCACTTCTGGAGAATTTTCCTTCAATTACTTCATTAATAGCTTTCCTCTGTCTAATTTCTCTGATCTCTTGTTATGGAAAGATTATTATTCAGATGTTGGATCTGGTCTAATCCTTGTGTTTCCTTATTTTCTTCCTCCTGTATTCCATCCCTTTGTCAATTTCTCTATTTTCTGGGAGATTTCTTCAACTTTATCTTCTTATCCCTAAATTGAGTTTTTCATTACTGCCAACAAACTTCTGTTTTTCCTGAGAGCTCCTTTTTTTCTTGGAATATTTCTTTTTTATAATATCCTATTATTTAATAGAGCCAGTTCTTTGCATACCTGAGGATTTCAAAGTTTCCTTGTTCCGACATGTTCTCTGCATGCTCCAACTTGTTTCATATTCCTTTTTGCTACATTGATCTTTTCATATTTAATGCTTTCCTCAAAGCCAGGAGACCCTTTCCTACCTGTTCATGTTTGAGAGTGGTGTGCTAAATAGCATATTGGAATCCTAGTTGTGTGTGTTAAAAAATATCTTTCCCTTGGGCTGACCCAGTGGTGTAGTAGTTGAGTTCGCATGCTCCACTTTGGTGGCCGGGGGTTTGCAGGTACGGATTCCATCACAGACCTAACACCACTTGTCAAGCCATGCTGTAGAGACATCCCATATAAAATAGAAGAAGATTGGCACAGATATTAGCTCAGTGATAATCTTCCTCAAGCAAAAGGAGGAAGATTGGCAACATGTGTTAGCTCAGGGCCAATCTTCCTCACCAAAAAAAAAAGGAGAGAGAGAAAAATATCTTTCCCAAGTTCACGGTTTGTCTTTTCACTTTTTTATGGTGTAATTCCATGAATAGACTTTCTTTATTTTACCATAGCATATTTTAACTTTTTTCCTTTAGGTGTTTTGCTTTTTATTTCTTGTTTAATGTCTTTCTTTATCATAAAGATATTTTCCTATATTACCTTTTAAAAATCTCGTACTAATAGTTGTACTTTTCACATTTAAATCTTTAATTCACCTGGGATGAAATACTGTATATGGTGAGAGAGAAGCATCCAATTTTATTCTTTTCCAGTTTGGATAACCAACTGCCCCAGCACCATTTATTGAAAGATCCATTCCTTCCTCACTGGTAACAATGGAAAATGTCTTAGCTCAAGTTTGTGGTTGCGTCTACTTCTGGGCTCTCTGTTCTGTCCCACTGTTCTAATTGTCAATTTCTTTGTCGATATCGTATAGTTTTATAACAAGACTTGGTAGGACAGGTCTCCCTACCTTATTCTTTATCTAGAATAGCAATCTGAAAATAAAAGGGGAAAAAAAGGTTGTGACGTGAAGGAAATGGTGGACTTGACTTCATTTATTCATTCATTCATCAAACGTATTAAGTACACCATGTTTCAGACAAGCTCTAGAAATTGAAAAATAAAGGAGACAGAAGCTCTGCCCTAAAGAAATGAACAACCTAGGAGGGGAGACCGACAATGAGGTACACTTTAGTTCTGTTATGAGCAAGAATAAAGGATGCATAAGATGCTGTGTACACAGAGACGGGAAGTAATTATGCCCAGGAATAGTTAGGAAAGTCTTGACAGGTTTAACCAATAAAGGGTAGAATCAACTTGGTCTGAAAAGATAAATCGGCCTTCCATAGGAGAGAGAGGGGAAGGAATTACAAGCAGAGGAAACTCTGTGGAGGAATGAAAGTGCATGATCTGTTTTGTAATAAAGAGTTAAGCAAAGGAGATCAGGTTAGAAAGGAGGTTATGGCCAGATGGGTAAAACGTTGTCTGCTCAGCTGAGATGTTTGAACTTTATGCTGTAGACAGAGGAAGACTCAGAGGATTTGAAGTAGGAAGGTCATATTACTTTTTTTTTTCTTTTGGTGAGGAAGATTGGCCCTAAGCTAACATCTGTGCCAATCTTACTCTGCTTTATATGTGGGATGCCCTCCATAGCATGGCTGATAAGCAGAGTAGATCTACCCATAGGATCCAAACCCACAAACCCTTGCCACTGAAGTGGAGCCATGGAACTTTAACCACTCGGCCACAGGACCGGCCCCCCAGGACGGTCATATCACTTTTGTTGTGCATTTGGCACAAGAAAAAGCATAAAAAACAGAACTTAGTGGAGTGTGGGGAGTGCACTGTGTACAGGAAAGCCAGTTCCAGCTTGGAGGCTGCAGTTCATGAGAAAGATGCTGAGGTCTGAACTTAGGCAGGAGTGAAGGGAATGGAAAGAACATAACAACAAATCCAGAGACATTAAAAAAGAGAAAGGGGAGCCAGCCCCATGGCCTAGTGGTTAACTTCGGAGTGCTCCACTCCAGCAGCCCGGGCTCGTGGGTTCAGATTGCAGGTGCAGTCCTACGCAGTGGTGACCCACATATAAAATAGAGGAAGACTGGCACAGATGTTAACTCAGGGCTAATCTTCCTCAGCAAAAAAAAAGAGAGAGAGAGACAGAGACACAACAGAACATGGTGAAAGCAATTGTCAATGTAAGGAGAAGAATAGAGTCAATGACAGTAAAGTTTCTAGCTTGGGTAACCAAGTGGACAGGGACATCACTCACTGACCTTTAGAAATGGAAAATCTTGTGCTAGAGGAATATGACAGGGTGTCTGGCAGGGAAGAGGGAGAATCCACGACTTTAAATTTGATCATATCAAGTTTAAAGGCCCCGGGGACATCTGGGTGGAGAGATAAGGAGGCAGTTGGAGGCACAGGTTTAGAGCTTAAGAGCTATCCACCATTGAGCCCAGTGTCCCTCTCGTTCCTGAACAGCCTGATCCTCAAACTCATGAACTCCGCTTCCTACATCCCACAGCTGTTAAAGACAGATTTTTCCAAGTGAATATACTTAGGGTTTCAGAGTGTTCATCCTCTGTTCCTTTTTCAGCCTTAAGACATATATAGGACAATACCTTCCTCTGCTTTCCATGGGGGAGAAGGGGTGCTAGCTCAATGGCTCTCCAGGCACTTAGTAATAAAAAAAAAAAAAAGGTGCTGCCATGGGAAAGAGTCCCCCCAATGGCCACACCCAACTCCTCAGCTCTTAGGGAATCTGCCACAGTGACAGCAAGGAGGTGTCATTCAAATGTACACCTTACGCTTCACCTCCTACAGACGTCCTGCCAGCATGCTTTGGAGGACTTTGGGGGCCCCGGAAATAATCAAGGAGAGAGTGATATTACGCCAAGAAAGAGCCCCCCGGGCGCAGGAGGTTGAAGGGGTCTGTGTATTTAAAGCATAGGCTATTAATAAAGGCGTCTGTTTGTCTTGTGATTAGAATATAGCAATTACGTTTCCAGAGTAAAACAGAATAATTAAAAGTAAAAGAGGTTGATTTCTAGCTACTTATAAAACACCTAAATATATAACGTTTTCTTTCTTTCGTGAAATATCTATGGTACTTTTCTAATGATTAAGTTTAAATTTTAAAAGTGCACCGACATCCTGTAGGAATTAATTAAAAGGTCACCGCCCTTGCCTTAGACACAAGCTTCAGACACAGTGTGTAAACATCGTCCCCTACTTCAGGCTCGAAACTGATCAATGCTGTGCTATGGAAAAACAAATTTTAAGCTGTAATATGTGGTTTGATTACTACAAATCCAGGTCAAATCTCCTTGTGGCAAACACTAAGAAGACCTCTGTTGCCTGGTGTAGAAATTTAACAGTATCCATATTTTCTGGCATGAGCAACATATCAGCTAAGCATTATAAATCCTTTTCTTATGCCATTATTTACACTGGGATATATTGGTTCAAATGCAATTTGACTTATACTGCCAAGAAAGAAGAAACCAGAAAATATGAAAATGTATTTGCAGAACGAACACATTTACATCCATCACACTGTACTTCAGGCTTATTCCTAACCCAATCACCAAAAGTTATACAAAGAGATCAGGAGTCGTCCTCTTTAAAACTCTTGATTGATGCTCTCCCCTAAAATGAGCCTTTTTCTCCCCACTCAGCTGCTAAGAAGTACAAGAGTGCTCTGCTATCAAGCAACATTGTCATATTTAAACTTTGAAACTTGTTTTTCGAGTTTGATAAGCAGTTGATCAGGAGCAGTAGGCGTTTAGAGAACATCTTCCCCAGCAATTCCAGGCAGAATTAGTGCTCAGTGCTCAGAGCTCCTGCAGAAGACCGCTCACTTCTCTCAAACAGCGCTTCCTACCTCGCATTGCAATTTATCTATCTGCACACGTCTCCAGCCCATCCTAGACTGGACCTCCATTGTGGCCAACTTGGGCTCCAGCATCAGTGCTTCCTCAGCATCAGAGCCAGTCCCACTCCACTCTGAGGATCTCAGAGGCTGTGCTAGAAGCTAGGCCTCCTGCACACTGAATCACCTGCCATCCAACTAGCCCGTTATGGATTTAACTGTGCCTCCAAAAATTGCATGTTGAAGTCCTAACCCTCAGTACCTTCGAATGTGACTGTATTTGAAAATAGAGTCATTGCAGATGTAATTAGTTCAGTTAGGATGAAGTGATATTGGAAGTCATTCTGGAATAAAGGGATGGGCACCTGATCCAATAGGACATCAGTCCTTATAAAAAGGGGGACTTTGGGCACAGACACATAAAGGCGGGAAGAATGCCGTGTCAACATGAAGGCAGAGATCAGAGCGACGTATCTACAAGCCAAGAATACCAAAGATTGTCAGCAAACCCGACCAGAAACTAAGAGAGAGGCATGGAACAAATTCTTCTTCACAGTCCTCAGAAGGAACTAATGCTGCTGACCTTATTCTCAGACATGCAGCCTCCAGAACTGTGAGACAATAAATTTCTGTTCTTTAAGCCTTCTGGTTTACGGTACTTTGTTATGGCAGCCCTAGCAAATTAATACATAGCCTATATCCTATAGAAGAAGTAGGGGAGTGACATGGTTATTATTACCAGTTCATAAGAGCAGAAATGACAGCTTTCCAACAGAGCAAAATTAATCATTTTTAGATTATTCACTTTATAGCCTTCTGATTCTTAAACTTGTAATTGCCATATGTGATAATAGAAAGTGGAGTAAGGAAAGGTCTGATGGAAATGTGTTCTTAAATGAGTGATGTATATTCCACTGATGGATGGCTGACGGATATATTTGAGAGAATGAGGCCCTGTGATTGTAAAACAGGCTCAGAGCTATACATAATCTAAACATATTGCTACCGAGGGCCTGATCCATAAAGCTTCTGCTTTGACATTTAACTGATGCATGTCTTAAAAAGATGCTAAAGACAGATGTGCACGAATAATCATGGACAGTGTTCTGTTAGAAAAGAGGAGACTCATGAACTCACACATTTTGCTGCTGCATAACTGTGATCGAAATTAAATATGAAATAACACTACTGAAAGGTGAAATTGACAATGAAATACTCTGTTCTGGAGCCTCAGGGGAGACGATCGAAAGAGCACAAGCTTTGGAGTCAGACAGAGCTGGGTTCTGGTCCCAGTTCGACTGCCTCTGAGCTGCATGACCTTAAGCCAGTCATTTAACCTTCTAAGACTCTGTTTCATTACCTGGAAAAAAGAGATACGGATGCCTCTCTCAGAGAACTGACCTGAGGCTCCAGTGACATAATATTGGGAAAGTGACCAGCACGATGCCTGGTAATATGCTCAGTAATGATATTCAGTAAATAGTAGCTGCAAATTTCACATTTGTCCTTGTTGTTACTGAACACAACCATTCTGCAGGCAGACGCAAGTCATTTTGGCAGGTCCGGACCAAGAGGTCCCTTTTTTGGAGTCTAAATAGTAATGACCCTGGTGGAGCCTAGCAGAATCATTGAAGTCGCTACAAACCTCTCCCTTTTTCTTTTCCTCCTTCCTCTCTTGATCACAGAGTGCACCCAAGTTATGAACCAAAGCCCTGGAGGACACTGGCATAGCATACACTTGGGTTTGAATGAGCCTTGGTTAAAATTAATCTGGGTGAATCTTCCTTCAGTCAAAAAAACTCCCCATTCTAAAGGACAAATTAAAATTAAAATAGACTCTGTGTAAAAGAAAGGTGATTAGGAGCTAGAGTCTTAGGAAGCTGAGAGTGCACAGCAGGCTCTCCTCAACTTCAAGGCAGTCTTTCTTTTTTCGTTGTTTTTTTGAGGAAGATTCGCCCTGAGCTAACTACTGACAATCCTCCTCTTTTTGCTGAGGAAGCCTGGCCCTGAGCTAACATCCGTGCCCATCTTCCTCTGCTTTCTACATGGGACACCTACCACAGTATGGCTTGCCAAGCAGTGCCACGTCCGCCCCCGGGATGAGAACTGGCGAACCCCGGGCCGCCAAAGCGGAACATACCAACTTAACCACTGTGCCACCAGGCTGGCCCCAAGGCAGTCTTTCTTTACCTTACTGACTATAGGCCACGCTTTTACTTGATTCCAATCAGTGTAGCCTTTGTGTGTGGTCTCTGAAGGACGTGGGCCGCGAGGACTGGAAATGCAAAGTGGGGAAAAGGCCTCGAGAAGCAAAGGATGCTCTCTAACCATCTCCAGTACACGCCCGGGCAGCCTTCCTCTGCAAGGGAAATAATTATGCTCCATTTTGACTTCCAGCCAGCAAGCTGGAAATTACGCCAAATAGTTCGGGGTCTAAAATAGCAATTTTGTTGAGAAGAAACTAGCCAACCAACTTATTTGATGTCAAGGCACCGCTTACTGAAGGGCTGTGTCATGAAGCTTCTATTATAAGCGCCCTCTTGTAACCACAGAGTTCCATTTTATAGTCCCCTTGGAATTTGAACTCTGTAAGTTCAGCACTGCCATGTGTTTTCCTGAAAAGAGGTTAATATTTTCTGATTTGAATTTAGTGAATTACTCCAGGTAATATTCACCCATCCCCTTCTGCCAACCCTCTCCACCTCCGTGTTCCCCACTGTAATTGCCCATCCATCAACCTTGAGCTTACCAATAGGAAAGCTCATCCACAGGGCTATGAAGTTGATGGGATTAGAACAAATTAGCCCTGTGACATGCAGTGACAGGCTCAGGTTGTGTGACAAGCATGGAATGCACAATTTGGTGGGCGGACGAACATCCTTTCGCAGAAGGGCTGCAGCAAACCTGCTGATGGGAAATGTCCATTTGTCTTCTTCAGAGAGAAAATGAAATCTGAGCAGCTTCTTAACTAATACGTGAAACACAATTTGGATAGGTTTTACATTAGCACTCCAAAACCAAAGAAACTTACACAGTTTAAGAGCTAGATGGGAGCTTGAACATATCTAATCTAAGTCCCTCACTTTAGAGATGAATAATCTGAAATCCACACTGGGAAAGTTACCATGTATAAAGTTACACAGGACTAAAACGCAACTCTCCTCCTTCCTAATTTAGGAATTGATCCAGGTTATCTGTTAGGAAATAGATCCTTTGAAGCACCGTGTGTCGAGATTCTAATGTTGCCTTGCAAATAAGTTACCCATCCACTCGCCCAGCAAGAGAGGCTGCCCTTGCCACAGGGAGCACAGACTTAATGGGGGGCAGGTCAGGGCTCTGCCTTAGTCTCTCCCTTCCTTCTTCTGGAACAGGGCACTTCCTCAGAACCAAAGAGCTTTGAAGTTCCTTCTTCCCCTAAACAGAGGCTTCAGGCTCTGTCTTCACCTGCTGGAATCTGAGCTGCCGATCACCTCCAATACCTAGCACATCTTGAAGCGAGACATTTTACACTCTTAGAAAACAGCTGAGTGCTGTCTCTCTCATTTAATAACAAGTAGTAGTTCCCTGCAATGGGCAAGGAGAAAGGAGATTCAAATGGCAGAGTCAGGTGAGGCAAAGGAAGTGCTCCTCTGATGAGCAACTGTCTTAGCTTGGGCTGCTGTTACAGAGTACCATAAACACGGTGGTTTAAACAACAGACATTTATTTCTCATTGTTCTGGAGCCTGAAAGACCAAGATCAAGGTGTCAGCATGGTGGGGTTCTGAGTGAGCACCTTCTTCCTGGTTCACAGATGACCATCTTTTCCTTGTTTCCTTATGTGGTGGAGAGAAAGGAAGCTCTGGTGTCTCTTTCTCTCTTTGTAAGGAAAATAATCTCATCATGGGGCTCTGTCCTCAAGACCTCATCTAAACCTAATCACCTCCCAAAGGCCCCAGCTCCAAATACCATCCCACTGGGGGTTGAGGCTTCAACGTATGAATTTGGGGGGGATACAAACATGCAGACATAGCAGCAACTTACAGATAACACGTGAAACCCTCTTTCTTGGAAGCCTTCAAAACTAGTCTGTTGCTAGTACTTATGTGTCCCGGTTATGAAAGTTCTCCTGGAAGTCAGAGGATAGAATAGATAACACCCTTATGTTTCTGCCAAACTTCAGATTGAATTTCTTTCATGTTAAAGAGTAAGATTCTTAGGGGAGCAGTGGCCCCTCGAGGCCACCAGCAGCTGTGGAGGAAGGCACGGGGCCCGGGCACTGGGGCAGGTGAAAAACATTGCCAACTCTCCCAGTCATCTTCCTTTATTGGGAACTTCCAGCCGCCCACTTCAGGCTTCCCAGAGGTGGGGGCAACAGTTCTTAAATAAATTTACTTGAAGCACAAAATCAGTAACACACATGTCTAGCCTTAGGACCCCTCTGTCCTCTGCATTCCCATGGCAGTCAGTTGGCAGCTCTGTTACCGGGCCTATTTCCTTGTGTGACGCAGAATCGCTTATTTACATGCCCATCTCCTAGGAGACAGGAGAGCCTTCGAGGATAGAAATGATATGATAATAGTTCATGGATCACAACCTTTACTTATTACAACCCGCTGTCCTTTGCGTGATTTCACTTCTTCTGGAAAAAGAAATTCAATTCTAATGCCTTCAGGATTTAAATGGAATTTTAAAATGTATTCTTGTACATTTAGATTTTCAATATTTTTTAGAAGGCAATCCTGCTGTAACACTGTCCAAAATTTCACGGAATTTTTTTGCAGCTGGGTCTGTGATATTTGTTACCGGAAGAAGTAGTCACTAGAATGGTAGGAACCCTCCTATATGTCCATCCCATGTCTGCATCTCTGAGGACCAGTATTCCACCTAGCACAGAGGCCACAGGGCAGCATGAAGACCATTCCAGCCAGCAGCTTGCTTGGCACAGGCTCCCTTACAGCTGCTCTTCCTTGCACGGCCCCCCACTTACGGGCCCTGAGAGTGAGCATCTTTCTTACATTTTGCGCCCTAGGCAGGTGCCTCACTTGCGTCACCCTAGTGTCAGCCCCTACCTGGGTTAACTTACAATTCGTGTGGTGCCTTCTATCCCCATCTGGTGCTTCATCTCAGCTTCATTGTGCTGTCTACAGCAGTGGTTCTCCAGGTGGGGTCCCAGACCACCAGAGCCAGCATCACCTGGGAGCTTGTTAGAAATTCAGTATCTTGGGTCTCAGCTCAGACCAGCTAAATCAGAAACTCTGGGGTTGGAGGCCAGCCATCTGAGTTCACCTTCAGGTGATTGTGATGCAAGCTTAGGTTGAGAACCGAGAGTATGGAGACTGGAGAGATGAGTATTGATTGTTCGAACAGTTGGTCCAGTGTTCTGAAGATGAATCTCCGGGAGCTGCTGCCTGCCACCCCCTCAGACATCCCCCAAACTGTAGCCTGCAAACAGCTGGTAATGGCGCCTCCACCCCAGGCTGGGCTCCAGTTTCTGGAATATGGCAACACCATCACCAGCGTCAGAGCCCCAAGCTCCCACCTGTCTGGAAGGGAGGTCCAGATACATAAAGAATAATGAGAAAAAATCAAGAAGTTTACCCTAAAAAAGGAGAAGATGCAGGATGGACATGATACATGACTTTGGATATCTTAAGACCCCTGATGTAGAAGACTTAGAATTATCCCTTTTTATAGGTTAGAAGCAGGACCAATAAATGAAAGTTACGGGGACCCAGATTTGTGCTAAATGATAAGGAAGAACATCCTGATAATGACAGGTTTACACTTCAAATGGGCTCCCAATGGTGGTAATGGGTTCTTCATCACTGCTCATGTTCAGGTAGAGGCCTTAGGACTCTTGTCAAGGATTCAAAGAGCCACTTCATGCCAAGCCAAGGGTTGCCCAAGATCACCTTAAGTTTTCTTCTGACATTCTGTAATCTTAGTGCCTTCCAGATGATAAATACCAACATACATAAGAAGGAAGGAAAGGAGGGAGGAAAGACAGGATGGTGGGAATTATCCCCCAAATTATTTATATCATGATTATTGGATTTGGTTTTCACTTGTGTCGACTATGTAACATCAAGTTCAGCTTCCTACTCTGTCGGCATTTGTTACTTTTCATAGTTAATATGCATCTGTGAGCACGTCTGAAATAAGCTGGAGAGAAGCAGGGGGTGATTCATTGATTTATGCGCCATGTGCAAATGTGCCCTTTGCTCCTGGCACTGGCAAAGTAGGTGGTGGGGATGTAGGAAAGAGTTAAGACACAGTTTCTGCACTGAGGCGCTCAGGCTGGTTTGGGACATGCCCAGGTGGACAGATCCCTAAAAAGGGAGGCCCCAAATGGATGAGAACTCAGAGGAGGGCTGAGTTCAGAAAGGGGCGATGGCTAATCCCAAGGCAGAAAATTAAATCCCCTAACTAAAGTAAATTGCTAATTCCTATCACACTATGGAAAACGTTGCTTTTAAGCATCCAATTAATGTTTTTAAAATAAGAAGGAAAGGTAAGTTTAAAAAAGGAGAAAGTAGCACAGTAGTAGTTTTTTATTGCTGATATTAAAGGAATAGTTAATATTTTTTCGTTAGCCAGTTAAGGAAGTTAACTAGTGGTCTCCAAAACTGTAATTTGTCTTCAAGTTCCCTCCGCAGTCCAGATGTTTGAGCCACTCCAGACTAAGGAAAAGCATTTTAGGCTTTTAGAAAGTTTGGAAAGCAATGCTGATACATATGTGGATCCAAATACAAACGTATAAGTAAAGACAGAGTGCCGGTAATAATTGTTTAATCTGTAAAATCTACCTGGTTAGGAATCTTTTAACTTCACTTGTTAAGGAGCATAAATTCCTGTCTTAACAAATACGTATATATGTTTCATTATATAGCAAATGCCTGCTTATGGAGAAGGGTCGAGGAAGTGATATGCTGATGAATTGAACACTCTGGAAATGAATTGACTATATTCAGCACACTAAATGATAATGTCCATTTCATATTCAACACACAGCACTGAACAGCATCCAGCAGAATCTGATCTCTGATGATCTGAAGGCACATCCCAGTCCTTTCTCCCACTGATCCACCCTTCTGGGCATCGGTTGTCATGGTACAGTGTTGTGGTCCAGGAGATGAGCCCGAAACTGTCTGATCTCACCCTGTGACAGCTCTGGAAATGGGCCTTTTTGAATCACTCTCTGATAACTATTTGTTGACTCCACATTTGTTCTTTTTGCACAAAAATCTGGTCGGAATTGGGTGGAGAGAATGCCTCACCACTGGATTGCTCCCACTGTTGACATAACATTGGACTGAAGACCGGATCTTCAATGATGACTCAGCCTGTGCTTCCTCCATCCTTTCCTTCATGTGCTTGTCCCTCTGCGAGTTCACATGGGTGGCTTGGGCCCCATGCTGCACCCCAAGCAGGAAAGCAGCTCCAAGCCCAGCTCCTGTGAGGTGGGCCCATGGTGCCATCTTTGTATATGAAGAACTGCCTATTTTGCATCCCTTCCAATAGTACATTTAAATCCTTTCTGCCTTCTCTAACAATCTTATATGGGCTGACATCTTTATTTATTAAGAGGGAAAGAATGGAAATATCCATAGTAGTCATTCTGCTATCTGTTCAAATAATTCATCCAAATATTCAGATTAACTTAAGCAATCCACTTGTCCATGATTTAAATACTACAAATATTGCTAATGTAGCAGTATGTTCAAAGCTGAAAATATATTCTTCACAAAGCTGGTATTTCCGTTCCTTACTTATGCCCCCATTGTCTTTCTAAGCAACCAGCTGCATGAAATATCGTTCTCCCTTTCTCTCTGCTCCTTCCCTGCCAACATCCCATCCCACATCCCTCCATTCACTTTTCACTCACAGAGAGGCCAGGTGCTGCTCTGCCTGCCTTGTTATCTCTCTTGCATCCATCCCTCTGTCTCTACACCCCTGCTATTATCCCAGCCAGGCCTGTGGTTTTTGGAGCTGAAAAGAAACACCTGGTCCAAGCTTTTGCCTTTTATGAGAGGAAAATGACCTAAAGAAATGAAGTTAATGGTCCTGGCTTTAGGATGATAGTTTGGCTATGACCATACCACCGCCTCTCTCCAGAACTGTACGCAATTGCACAGCCAGTTTTTCCATTCCCATCCCTCCTGCATGGATTCCAGGCTGTTCTTTCTGAAGCGCTGCTGCTAGGCTGCTCCTTAGCTCAAAAACCTTCCGTGGTCCTCCGCTGCTTCCAGAATAACATCCAAACTTCCAAGCTTAGCATTCAACCATCAAGCTCACTTTATTCCCAATCCTCCGTTTTATATACACTTTGCGACCAAGCACACTGACCTCTCCATCCTCAGATACTCCTAGCTGCTGCAGGTGTGTCCTTACTTCCATACCTGTGTGCGTGCAGTTTGCAAATCTGGACCTCACCCATTCTTCATGCCAAATGTTGAGTGCCCCACTTCCCAAAAAGCCTCCCCTGAACCCCCCAGTCAAAAATAATTTCCCCTTCACTATAGTGACACACCTGTTTACCCATAACTCCCTCTGTCACCATCGCCTTGTATAACGATTGCGTGAATACCCGTTGATATCCTCTGCTGGTCTAAAGCTTCTTGAGGGGAAGACCCTAGTGTGCTCAACTTTTGTATCACTCGAAACTCTCGCACATATCGCTCACCTAGGATTCGGAAATAAACCAATTTCTTCATATATTTTCAAGTTATTAGCCAGTGTACTTAGAACACTATAATGTCTCCAAGCCAAATGTTAATTTTTTGCTCTCTTTTGTCATATACAGTTGAGGTGGAGAGCAATTATATTATTTTTGTTATGATGCTCAGCTTAACAGCTATGATAAACAATGTAACTGTCACCCACTTGAAAGCATTTTAAATTAATAGTATGCTACTGATTTATTTGACACAAAAATATAAAACAATAGCAAATATCGAATAAATAAAAATTTTCTTCTAGACCAAATCTTAGTCCCATTCCTCCCCCGACCCACATTCACACACAAAAGACTAAAATGATCATAGAAACTCATCAAACGTTTACTGCCATCTTGTGGACAGGGAGCCGTCAGCCAAACACCTAAATGGAGTGGAGTAGTCATTTGCTTTCCTCAGCAGCCTCTCTTTCAATGCTGCATGATTAAACCAAAGGAAGCAGCCTCTTCATTAATTAAACCATTTGCCCAGAAAGCGGTTAGTCAAAGCCAGAGAAGCTTTTGTTAATTGTTCTTTATCATTACACAACCCTAAAATGGCTCTCAGAAATATGCATACAAATTATCTTAATTTTCTCATTCCTAATATCCACGCAGGAGGGAGATGGGGGGGAGGGGGTGTCAGGAAAAGGTGACTGGGTGATTTTTATAGGCTTCGCTTCTTGAAGCAAAAGCCCAAGAGTTGTTTTAATTAATGCATTAACAATTAGCAGTTTGTACCCCAAAGTACACAATTTACTGTTGATGATTCAATAGTCTCTTTGCCAAATTGCTCCCAAACAAGTTGATGTCAAAGCTGAAGAAATGCGTGTTTCTCTACATGACTACAAGATCCGTATTTCACAGAAGGGATAAGCAAAAGCCCATATTATGGCCACGCACATATTGGAATTCAAATTACTTCGTAAGAAATGGGCCTGAAATAGGGACAATGAAATAAAACGTTAAACAAAAGTCATTTCACTTTCTGTGGGAGAAGGGGACCTCATCCTTACGAAACTTTCATTCCTTTGATTTTTACTAGTAAATCATTGATCTCCTGTTTCAAAAGGCATAGGTGCTCAGAATATTTTCCTTCTGTATTAAATATAGTCCTGATTCAAATACTGAGCCAGACTCTGTCTACAAATGTGTTCATGCTATTATTACATCTCCAGGCTGCGTTATTGCCTTCTATTTAGCCTGTAATAAAACTCGTCTGTGGCACTGAACTTGTCTTAAAGAAATGATGTCTTGTATGCATAAAATTAGACCTGAAGGAGAACCAGGACACTTCAAGCAAAGCTGACTCACGTGGGTGGCACCTTCCCTACGTGCGCTGCATCTCTCTTTTCCCTTCCCCTCTCAGGCTCTCTGGGGGTCAGGATCACTTGTGTTTTGCATTTCTTTCTTTCATCCTTGCCTGCCTTTGTTAATCACTCTAGAGAAGTTGTTCGGAAATTAGCTGTTAGATAAGGTCATGCCCAGCAGACAGAAGAGAATTGCATATTAATTCATTTATTTGCGGAAACAAAATTTATTGACCACTTACTATATGCCAGATTCCACAGTAGGCATGGGATATAAAGGTGCAAAATTGCTTCCCTCCACGAGTTCAGTGTGAGAGCAGTAAAATAGTAAATTGCTACAGATCACCTGATAAGTGCAATGCCAGAGGTATATATGTGGGGTTACCGGGACCTTGCAGTTGCTAGACACATGGTGCAAGGTGCATCAGAAGGAAATAGGGAGTCATGGTCATGGAAAAGCAGAAGGAAACCATACGGTAGAGGAACTTTGTTCCATATTAGGAAGCAATATCAAAGATGAATTTGAGGAGG
The DNA here is from genome assembly GCF_021613505.1 of Equus quagga. Taxonomy (NCBI): domain Eukaryota; kingdom Metazoa; phylum Chordata; class Mammalia; order Perissodactyla; family Equidae; genus Equus; species Equus quagga. Next base: position 18,219,090 of record NC_060274.1, on the reverse strand, counting down.
ATCGAGACTAGAATCAGACTGATTACGAAAGCCCTCCATTAATCTCGGCTGTAGTGGTGCACCCCGAGCCAGGCAGTGGAGATGGACCAGAAGGAGCAGATACTCAGTTCTTAAGGAGTGAGAAATAGCAAGACTTTGTGACAAGTTGTATATGGAATCCGAAGGCACAGTGTTGACAATGATGCCCTGGTTTCCAGCTTGGGTGACCGTGTGAAGCATGGTACCATTTTAATGAGCAAGGAAATAGAGCTTTTGACAAACAGATATGGAGGTTCTGGGTGCTGGGAATCACGTATCCAGAAGCCAATGGTTGGAAAGTTTTGAAAAGGAAATAGAGGTCACCCGAGAGGAGACCTGAAAAATATTCATGGCATTTTGTCATTAGACCATGGATTAACGTAGCAAGAGACATCTTAGGGAAGGGAAGTGATCATAAACCAGAAGTGAAAGGGTTTGAGGAATTAATAGAAACAAGGTTAAACCAGTAGTTCTCTAATTTGGCTGCACATTAGAATCACCTGGAGATCTTTAAGAGCTCCCAATGGCCAGGCTGCATCCCAGGCCAATTAAAGGTCCCCAGCTGATTCCAATGTGCAGCTAAGTGAGACCTCTGGTATAGACTCTTCTTTCTAGAAGCTGTAATGGAAAAGAAATGAGAAAGATTAAAGAGTACTACAGGAGGTTATTTGTTAAGATGAGAGCGATCTGAGAAAAAACTAAGGGGGAAAATACTAGTTGAGAGGAAGGAAAAGAAACAAGAAAGGGAATAATTGGTGGTGAAAGCTTTAAAAAGAAGTGAGAAGAATGGGAGGGTATTTAGAATTCCCTTTAAATGGAAGGAAAGAAATGAGGTTAGCAAGAAAAGATGGGTGTACACACAATTAAGTTTGTAGGTGGAAGGGTGAGAAGACTTCATTATCAACATGACAGTAATTAAATGCATCCACAAACAGATCAGTTTGAAAAGCCTCCTGTTGTGAATAAACAAACTTGTTAAGAACACATTTCAGGAGACTCATTGCAGGAAGGCTGGGTGGCGAGATAGATATATAGATTCCTTCCAGTTTTTGCTTTGTCCGTATTTCCCTAATTCTCACCCCACCCCCAATGTTAACCTATTCTCAACTCAAAGCAGATTTTGCAAAGGTAGGTGATGTTTTCTATATCCATTACCATTTTGTCTTCATTAATACAAATTTTCATGAGCATGTTACGATATTAAGTTTCAGAAGGAACCCTTTAGGCCATATCCTGTCCTCTGTACCTTTGTGATCTGACAGATCAGTGACAGATGGAGGAGCTAACTAACAAACGTGACAATGCTTGCGGATGATAAACTCGATCGATTTATTCTCTCTATACATTTTGTGTGTGTGTCCGGAGCTCAGCACTCTAGTTGGCTCTGCCCTTTGTCCCATAACAGTTTTGCCCAGACAGACCAATTGTAGCTCCTTTTAAGGCATTGAATTCTGATGTGTGGGCTGCTAACATTGCCTAGAAACACATAGGTCAGTTGCCTTTCTTCAGGCTGCCTCCACATTGTTCTTGTAGCATCCTCTGCTGTGAAGAGCTTTCTGCCTCACTCTGCCATAAAGGCAATGGGTTGGATATGATGCTGTCCTCAGTCACTTTCACCTTTCTAACCAGTCAAGCTAGGCTATGCGACACACGCCACGTCAGTTCAATAGGCATGACTTGTCTGGGAACTTTGGATGCATGGCCAGCCTGGCTTCCTCGTCAACTGTCTTATTGGGCAGACTTCCACACTCGGAATCATGCCCTGATCGTTTCTGTCCTGTTGAACTTGAGCTTGAAGAAGTTCAAAGGAGAGCAAAGGGGAGCCTTTTGCATTTGAATGTGCTGAAACTTAGACTCTTCTCAAAATCTACTTTGGGCTTCCATTTCATGAAATAAACAGGATACATAATAAACTTTTATGATCCTACACATGATCTGGCAACAAGATAATCATCTTGTTTTCCTGATGGAATCATCAGAAACAACCTGGGCCTTTGGAGAAATGCTTTCAAGAGATATAACCCTAATAGAAACAACCTAGAGATGTTTTCTGGTTATCTTTCAGCCCGTTCTTTAAAAGCTATATATTGCAGCAGATAAGGACAGAAACTTTGGAGTCGGAGAGATCCACTGACTGACTGTCTGTGTCACTCCAGCCCCAAGTCTGTATTGCAATAATATCTGCCACCCCATCACAAGTTTGTTGTCATGTGTACTGAATTGCAAGTATAGCAATTACCACCGCGACTGCCTCACAGCCAGGGCTTGGTAATCATGAACTATTACTGTTTTTATTAATATTAGGAAAAGATTTTTACAGAAGGAAGACAAAAGGGAGGAGAAGTGGGGTAGTGGTTCTGTAAAGGGAAGAGCTGAGGCTTTTTGTCCTGTAATTTCCCTGAAGTGCTACTTTATCAACGGAAAATTCGTCTCTGGTCTCGGTATCAGGCAGAGCTCTTCTTTACCTGCACTGAGGGGGTTTCGTCCGCCTCTCTTTGTGTGTACTATACAAAGACTGACTCTTGTAACTGATCGTGTTTCCCTCTTAATATTTAATGCTAGCAAGCCAGCCACAAGTAAATATCCAGGACTGTCGAACCTGCTTTTCTAATGCTAACTTCACTCCTGGCGCCATCTGGTTCATGTACTTTATTTTCTCTTTGCTTTATTTTTTGTTTTTATTTTAAATCTATATTAGATACCGCTATTATTATGTGCAACTATGTAAGCTGCTTTAAATCATTTTTTTGGATAAAAGATATCCTTGATCAAAAATAAATAATGGATAATCATATATATATATATATATATATATATATTTCCCTTTGAGTTCTAGTTTGGAATAATCCATTATTTATCCCAGAACTCAGCAAGTCATAATCTTGCTCCAAGCCAGTCAACGCATCCAGGAGGGGGCTCCAGAATTGCTGCCGAGGTCACCTTTAGGCGTGAATGGACCATGCATTTAAAATGGCCCATTCATTCTACCCTTGGCACAGATGCTGTGGTGGTTAATTATTTTGATGCTAATATATGTGTATATCTTTTTTAATGTGGACACCAGACTGAAAATTTGGATTGAAACCAATAATCAACAGATGGCAATCACTCGGGGTCATGATTGTCCTGGGCCAGGTTTTCACCAATGACTCTTAATGTAAGTCCCAATCTGGCCTAGCAGCCAACTCCCTCAATGTCTGTATACCCACCCAGAGCCATCCCACTGAGAAAGTCTGTCCCAGCTCCTCTTAAAGGAGAAAAGAGTTTCCTGTATGTGCCTGTACAAGGATCTCAAAGTGGAGATTATAGAAATATTTTCACCATCAGTGCACTTGAAATGTCTCCTATTTTTATTTCTTAGTGTTAAGTGATGTTTCTAAAGCTACCCTTCCTTAAAAGTATCTGTCTCATAAAGTATCATTTGGGGAATAGCGTGAAGAAAGAATCAGAGACAATTGCAAAAACAGATTTGGCCTGTGTCGGGAATATTTGAATGATTCCATTTCATTTCACACATCTCTCTTGAACACATACTCTTTTCAAGTCACAGCTTGTGTTACAGGATGACTGTTCTGAAAGACTTCACAATCCATGTGATCACAACATGTTATGATTGTGAAATATAATATTGTAGATCATAATGAGGAGGATTTTCTTTCATATGTCCTTTGACCATTTTGAGCTATATTCACGCACTAATAGGAATCAACCGACAGCAACTCTTACCCCAGTGGTAGCTCAATCATGCCCCAAATCGACTCTCAGACACTAAGTCTCGTGGTTGGGACCTTTTGAATGAGAATATTAGGATATCCAATTCAACCTGGATCAAGCAAAAGGAATTTATTGGCCAATGTAACTGAAAACTCAAGGCCTGGAAGCTACTTCAAAATATGTTAATCCTTTGGCTCAAACAATGTCATCAGGACCACATCTTGGTCTGTCAAGATCTCTAGCTCAGCCCACACGCACTGGCTTCAGTGTCAGACAGGTTCTGTCCACTCAGCAGCCCCAGAGCTCCAGTCTTCTTCCTCACAACTAGAAATGAAAAGAGACCTTTTCCTTCCCAATTGCTTCAATAAAAATCTTGCGATTCATTCTGATTTGAGCAGCTTGAGTCACACGATCATCCTGTGTGAGCCTGCTGGGGCTGCCACAACAAAGCACCACAGACTGGGGTGCTTAACCAACAGGAGTTTATTCTCTCCCAGTTCTGGAGGCCAGATGTCCAAAAGCAAGGTGTCAGCAGAAGAAGCTCCTTCTGAAGATGTGAGGGAAAACCTACTCCATGCCTCTCTTCCAGCTTCCAGCAGCCTTGGCTTGTAGATGGCGCTCTGCCTGTGTCTTCTCATTGTCTTCCCTCTATTCATATCTCAGTGTCCAAATTTCCCCTTTATATAGATAGGGACACCAGTCCTATTGGATTAGGGCACACCCTAGTCATCTTACCTTGATTACCTCTGAAAGGAACCTATCTCCATAAACAAACAAACAAATACATAGATCTGGAGAACAGCTCGGTGGCTACCAGAGGGAAAGGGGTTGCAAAAGGGGAAAAGGAGCACACACGTATGATGACGGATGGAAACTAGACTTTTTGTGCGGGACATCATGCAGTCTATACAGAAGTTGAAATATAATGATGTATGCCTGAAATCTACACAATGTGATAAACCAATGTGACCTCAATAAAATAAAAATGTTATAAAACCTAACCAGCAGCGCATTTTGAAGTACTGAGGGTTGGGACTCCAATTCGTCTTTGAGGGGGAACAATTCAACTCATAACAATCTCTAAATTAAATACCATGTCGGAGGGACAAACAGCACCGATTGGCCAATTCAAGGTCACTTGAGCGCCCCCAGAGCTGGAAGTGTCATTACCTCCATAAACGTAAGTGGTAAGAGTGAGAAAGGGCTGGTTCTCCAGGAAAGAATCAGGCGACTCTACCAAAAGAAGGGAGAGTGGATGGTGGGCAGGCAAAGACAATATTCATTACACTAGGTATCATTAAATCAAAATAAAGGCCAAAATCTTAGGCACATCCTTATATACGACCCACATATGGCCTACATAATAGCCTACATATGAATAAGTTACCAAATAAGTGTATAACTATGATATTATTAAAATGGAATCATAGCATTCAAATTTCTCTCCAGTACTCCACAGGTTAAGAGAAACCTTGCATTTTAGCTTCATTCTAATAAGGTGAAATCGCATTTGGCTGTTTAGATGCCAGTTCAGGGAGAGTAAATCTACCAACAACAAGAAGATAATATTCATGACCCATCCATCAGTTTCCAAAGAACAAAGATTCCACTGCTGTGGAGCCCAGGGAAGGACGTGGTGTCACTCTTGGCTGCTGTCTAGACATGGATGAAGGCAGGAGGGACCTGCTGTAAGGCAGGATGCCGAATACCTAACAGGTGTCTTCCTCTTCCCCTTCAAGGCTTTTGTTCCCACTGGGGCTTGGGAGGGCTCAGAATCAAGGGCGTACAGTGTATGAGTGTATAATCTACATGACTGACACACCCAAGAGTCAGGCAAGACACAACCTTGCACCCGGCCCTGGCACCCCTGTGCAAAGGCTCCAGGCAGCCTTTAGCACAATCAGAAATGGCTCCAGAAATTCAAGCCACCTGCCCTTCCGACCTTAGAGCCACCAGCGAGCTTCTGAGATATCTGCCCTAAGACAGTGTCCTAACCTGATCTATCTTATGCCCAAAATTGTTCCTGGATGCTTATTTTATATGCATATAAACATGCATACACTACGTATTCACTATTATATAATAATATTTTAATGTGATATAATAAATACCTTGGCTTGGAGCGCCTCTTGTATAAATTAGAAACAGAGTTCTTTGCGTCAGGGAATGTCACTGCATGCTTCTAGTTTCTGGAAGCCCAAGAATGCATTTTCCTGACAATGGCTCAGGATACAGTCTGGTCTTTTGCCAGATTTCTCGCTGTTAGTTCATTTCTTTAATAGCATCATGGTGAGAGTCTTTTCAGAACCATGAGGCTCTAGACTCAACCCTTTTTATTAACTAAAAAACCCTGAATACGCTTCCGTATGGTGCTGCCATGGCATTTGATAAACACCTTGCTGATTATTTACACGACTTTACGCTTATTTTGACAGGTTGGCCACATTTGTCTGTATTGCAACCAAACTCTTGTAAACGTCTTCCCCCGGCTCTCTATCGCCGGCTTAGGCGAGCTACTGAATTTCTGCCACAGCAGATTTGGGGGGAATGTGAAAAAAGAGAGTACAATCTAAAACAAAAGCAGACAAAAGCAATTCTGAAAAGCAAGAAAAGAGACCATTCTCTATTGGAGGTCCTGGTGAATAGATTTCTACCTTCTGTCAGCACGGCTCTTGACTGAAAACCGCTTTAACTACCAGGATCAATAAAGGGCAAGGCCTGGAGACAGTAATTATGCTAATTGGGCATGACTAGAAGCAAGCAGGCTGCAGGATAAGCAGACAGCGTCTGGAGAAGCAGACACATTTGTTAGGGAGGGCAAGATGGGGGACCCTCAAGGAGATTTTCCCTGTAATCCCTTTTCTAAGAAATGGCAAATGCATTGGTCAGCATCATTTGAGTTCTTCCCTCAGTAGAAGGTTCTACTGGGCACTTCTGAACAATTTCAAAGAAATAAAAGACTCAGCACCTGCCTTCAGGAAGCGTACAGCTTAGCTCATTCTACAGCAGTGCACAAACACACGTGTGCACACACGCACACACACACACGAACTGAAAGTCATTTAGACTGTAAAAAAAAGTCAAAAACTGAGAACGTAAATCTTAGGGTGCTATCAAGAGAAGGAACCAAAGGGGCCTGGCCCCATGGCCATGTGGTTAAAATTCTGTGTGCTCTGCTTCGGCGGCCCAGGTTCATGAGTTTGGATCCCTGCCTTGGATCTACTCCACTCACCAGCCACACTGTGACAAAGTAGAGGAATATTGGCACAGATGTTAGCTCAGAGCTAATCTTCCTCAAGCAAAAAAAGAGGAAGATTGGCAACAGATGTTGGCTCAGGGCAAATCTTCCTCGGCAGAGAAAAAGGAAAGAAGGGACCAAAGTAAGATAAGATGAGTCACAGAAAGCCTCTTGTTGCTACCATGTTTGAGGTGGGGCCTTGACTAGAGAGAGGGTGAACATTATCTCAAAGCACGCCTCTTGGTAAAAGAAGTTAAGAATCTCTGACACATTGGGGTCGGCCCAGCAGCGCAGCAGTTAAGGGTGCACGTTCTGCTTCGGTGGCCCTGGGTTCACCAGTTTGGATCCTGGGTGCGGACATGGCACTGCTTGGCAAAGCCATGCTGTAGTAGGTGTCCCACATATAAAGTAGAGGAAGATGGGAACAGATGTTAGCTCAGGGCCAGTCTTCCTCAGCAAAAAGAGAAGGATTGGTAGCAGTTAGTTCAGGGCTAATCTTCCTCAAAAAAAAAAAACAAAAAAAGAATCTCTGACACAGAAGCTGTCCTGTTGTTATTGTATTATAGTTGTTGAAAACGTCTTATTAGATGTGGAAGTATAAAAGCTGTCAGATAACATCTCTATGAATGTAACGTGGCCATTCTCTTGGAACTAGTAACTAAACCAGTTAACCAAAGAGTGTGAATAGGGACCAAAAGAATAGATGAGCCAGTTGAAAATTTAGATTAATTGCCCTGCCAGGCTGCTGTGAGATTCTGAACTTCCTCATAAACTTTGAGCAGTAAAATTGTACACACAATTTTCTTTGATCATTTGAATTATATTTAAGGATCCAGTATTAATAAAGTGTGAATAAAATGTAACTAAATACATGAAAATTTAGAAAGACTATTGGAACCTCTTGGCTCTGTAAACATCAAATGCATTTCTCCTAATTCCATCCTTAAATCACTAGCATCAGTTATGAAAGAACCCCTTCCTCAGCAACTAGACTACAGAATAGTAAGTAAAATTTTTCTATTATTTTCATTTCATGAAAGAGATGTAGGGAGTCATAAATAACACAGGCATCCCACAAATCATATTTCAGTGTTTAAGGAAAATTCTGACAGTTCTGGTTAAATAGGTCAGATCTGAAGGATAAGATTCACCATAGGGCACCAGACTCCCATACCTATCTTTAAAAAAGGGCATACAAACGTCCCAGTGGCCTTAAACACTATCTATTTTGGAACTGTGCATTCCATGAGTTGGGTGTTCCAGAAAGGTGGATAGTGTAGCAAGAGAGCTGAGCTGAAAGCTGTGATAATGAACAAGTCATTTCCCCTCCAAGGACTGGCTGCAGCTTCACTCTGCAGAAGTGGGACAGGGGTGGTGTGACCCAGACTATCTCCGAGAGCTTTAGAGTTCTGAACGTTTCCTAGCAGCTGTCAGAAACTGGGACGTAGGAAATATCTGTTTGGGGGGGGTTGCATAACTGCCACCAGCAGGGGGCAGCACCGCTTAGATAATCGCTATATTTTTGCCCTTCCACATTTAGGAAAACTTATTAAAAAAGGCATTTAGCCCCTCAGCTCTTAGCAGCTCAGTAGCATATAAGTGGGCCAAAGCCAAGGAGTGCCCTTGCCCCCCAAAATGTGCATTTTCAAGGCACCAACACCCACCCAATTTCCCTTGGATCCTTTTGCTGATATGACTTATGGTGGATTTTTCTTTTAATCTTTGTCTTCTCTTTATTTCCTACTTGTTTCTTGTCAGGTGAAGAATAATTTCATGAGGAAATTTAAAATTTAAGAAGCATAGGAATCTTTTACCACTCTGTCTCTCCCCACGATAAAGCCTCCTATTTGATGTGGAGTTTGAGATAGGAACTTGCGAGTAAGCTCTTCAAGAAGAGACAGTCATGCGATGAAGAGGCAAGACGAAAACATTTCAGGGGAGGAAATGACTCTCTTCTTTTTGTTAGGAAAGGACCAAAAAAAAAGCCATCAAGTGACCAGTACTGCCCCCTGCAGCTGAAAGGAAATGAGGCTGAAGCGATTGAGTTCCTTGTTCCCTGAATCATGATTTATTTTAATGATGTAAATGTTTATTTAAAGATCCAACTTGCTTAGAGCGTAATACTAAATCACATCTCGTAATTAATTTTTAAAGCTCAGATTTGATAGTAGGATTGATTTTAGCCTTCTTTGCAAGATAATTTAAAAATTACTGGGAAGCATTTATTCCATTTAATAAGAATATATTACTCTACAATAAATTTTAACTCAAATTATATGTTGGGCTTTCCTTTTGCTGAAGGATGTTCGCTTAAAATGCTTCATCTAAAATTAGAGATCGTTTTCCATCAAACAAGAATGTTTGGGGGCTGGAACATCTAAAAATGTTACCTAAGGAGCAACAGGGCTGTGGTCTAGAGCCTGCCGTCATCAGAGAACTCTAGTCACTTACAGGAAAACACCTCTATCCGCTTCCTTCCTTTCACTCTCTCTTTCCTTCCCTTGGGCATCATTGATATGATGCCCAGACAGGGTTGCGTAAGTGAAAAAACTGTGGTTTGAGATAGACATACCAAGACTTAAAACCCAACTCTGCCACTTCAACAATCTGTTTGACCTTGAAGAAGTCATATAATGATTTTGAGGCTATTTTTGTCATCTCTAATATAAGGAAAATAATATTTATTATTGTGACATTGTGTTGTTGTGAGAATTGTGTTGCGAGAATAATTGAGAATTAATTATTGTGTTCTTGTGAGAATTAACCGAGAAAATAGGCAAAGCTGCGAAGAGCCCACAGTAACCACTCAGTAATGCTAGCTGGGGAATTTTCCTCAGTGATAGAAAGTCTCTAAGATGGCTGCCATGGATTCCTTCCCTCCGTATATGCACAGGCTACTCCTCACATCAAGAGGCAGAGTCTAAGTCTCCTTTTCTGGATCTGGGCTGGCCTTAGTGACTAGTTGGACCAATGGGATACAATGGAAATGACATTCTGGGACTCTCAAGGATAGGTCATAAGAAGTCATCAGCTTCCAAGACTACAGGTGATGCGCTCTCTCAGAACCCCACCACCAGGCTCTGAGAAGCCCAAACCACATGGAGAGGCCATATGTATATATTCCAGTTGATAAACCAGCTGAGCCTCCAGTCAGCAGCCAGCATCAACTGTAGGCCATGTGAGTGAGGCGTCTTGGACATCAAGCCCATGTGGGCCATTAGACTCCTCCAACTCCAGTCCCTATCACACTGCGGCCATATGACAGATCCTGGACAAGAACTACCCAGCTGAGCCCAGCAAATCCACTAGACTGTGAAGGATAATCAAAAATTATTATTTCAAGCCACTAAATTTTGGGGTGGTTTGTTATGCATGCAATGATGGGTGACTGGAACAAAGCTACAGGGAAATTTCTATTTTAAAGTCAATTCTATTTTCAATTTCTATTTCTACAGTCAATTTCTATTTTCTAGTCAAAGCCCAGAGACACAGCTGGGAGGGAGGAGATCTTACTATAAACATTTATCTATAATTCATAACTTTGTTCCTTGAGTCATTATTTAAAAACTTCCAGAAAAGTTCAATCAGATTTTGAAGGGACACGTTGGGGTTCAATAAATGTTGGTGAGGTGAAAAAGGGAATGAGTGAATGAATAAACATTTCCTATTATGTAAGTCCTCTGGTAGAAAGCATCTAAACGACCAGCAATCAGTCAAGAGGTTTCATTAAGGATCTATTATTTCTAAGGCATATGAGAATATCAGCCTTATTCCAAGGAAGCTCAAGTCTTGTAAATATCAAATAAAAGAACGTTAGAAATAGTGATGATACGCAAACTTGTTCTGGAGCAATGACAGACAGAACATGAGTTAGAGATGAAGAAATGTCCTTGGGTTGGTAGAGCTAGGAAGTCTTTCTCCGGATATGGGACCCACGCTGTACCTGGAAGGTTGGGTGGATGACAGAAAGGACATTCTGGGTGGGATGATGTTTGAGAACCAGGGCCAAGAGGTGGAAGTACAATAGGTAAGGGATTAAGATTTTGCAGTGGGGATTAAGACCTTGAAGGTGAGTAGGTGCCCCATATTTGGAATGGACACAGGGCAATCAGAGGCACAAAGCCCAGCATGATCAGAGCCCCATCAGGACCATAACAGACCATGAGGTCCCTTTGTTGGAAGCTCAGTGTGGACTGGAGAGAGGAAGAAGGGCAGGGAGTGAACTGGGAGTGGACTGAGAAGCCTCAGTCCCTTGGGCTTGGAAGTATGTGGGGTGACCTACATCTTGTTTCCCTGACCTAAAATCTGCACAAGAGGGAACTGGAATGGGGGAGCACTCATTCATGATAAGGGAGCATCCCATAGTGTGGTGACGGGGCACCACCGTGTGTCCCTGGTGCCACGGGCATTTGCAGAGGATCTGTGCTTTTGTCGTAATCTCATTAAACCCCATGAAGCAGGTAGAATAGAAAACCGTGGTGTGGGTGTGGGCTTCCAAGGTCACTTGGCTAGTTGGTGGGCCGCCCAGGCCAGGTCTTCCGCCTCCCAGTCAGGCTCACACCAAACCGCTCCACCCTCTCCCAAGTTTATTTTGTCCTGGGCCACCAACGTCTCCAAATGACCTTGTTTACAGCACAAAATAATGCTATCACGCTGCTCTTTAAGCAGTTTTGAAAAATAGCATATTACTCTTTGTTAGAAATAATGATACTGATTACTAGACCAAAATAAAGTATGTCTATCACTGAAATAATTCAAAAAGCTATTTTTGTGGGTCGCATTCTGTGTGATAAAAACTGTCATTTTAGTTGACTTTAAAGGACACAGCCCTCTGTAAATCCATACAGCAAGCTGTATTCTCAGCTGAATGTGACACCTTCCACAAAAGAGTATATAAATGACTCTGATTCAGAATGGGGGTAGAACAAATAAATAAAGTTGACAGTTCAGGGAAGAGGTCTTCATTACTAAATTATTTGGGGAGGTTTTGTAAGTCAGGAAAGCTAATCTGTAACTAATGCCCCATCCGTGCCACGTATCCTGTATTCATCACCTCACACTGACTATGAAAGAGCGAGAACACGGAGTTTTACCTCCCCATCATCAATTACAAATACGTCCTTTTTCCCCTCTGTGTGAAATTGCATTGTTTATAAATTGCCCTGTGCTGGTGCCTTGTGAAATAAACATCCAAATTCCTGAGGCATCTGTCTGCCTTAGATGATGCGAGACACCCACCCCTGTTGGTGCTCTTAGAGCCAGGCTGGCCCCAGGTGTGCTTCAACATGAGTTGGAGGGCAGGGGAGCTGGAAGGCCACATCCCTGGGCTCGAAGTTGTTCATCCACATTCCAAGTTATTGATCTGTAAAGGCTGCTTGGCTTGCAAGAAGCTGATGGCCACGGACACAAATCAAACCAGTCCCGCTTCTGCCCAATTCCTAGAAAAACATCTTTATGAGCCTGTGTGGTGGGAAGGGGAAGGGGCGGCTGCAGCACAGATGGCGGGAGAGCTGGCACGCAACCCGAGAAAAGGCAGGAACCGCTCGTGCGTGTCCACTGGAGACCAGTTTCCTGCTAGAAAACCTTCATGCTTGGGTCCATCGGCTAGGAAACCATGCATTGCACACAACTGAAAGAGCTGAAGGCATTAACTATGTGTTCCACTGTCGATCGTTTGCTGGAGGACATGAAGGGTTGACTCTTATAGGAGAAATCTTTATTTTGAAAGCTAACAGGACCATCTGAGAATGCCCAGTGATACTTACAACAAAAAGGACTTAAACATAATCATTTATACTAACTTTAAATTTTACAGCTGCATTGGTAGATGATATGGAAGAAAAATAATGCCTAATGAAGAAGATCTATATTGTTCTCTTTTTGTTCTTATACATGGCTCCACATAAGTACTCCTTTTAGGAGAACCATTCAATTTGCTTCTCTTCATAAATGTTGTGTGCATGGTAGAAATGGCTTGGTGTACTACACATCGGATTGTTTTTGTCCTGTATAACTAATTCAGTCTGGTTTCATTATGTTTCGATAATTTCAGAAAGTAAAAGCACAGTCAACACTTGCCTTGTAACATTCTTATGGAAACACTTGTGATCCTTCAACCAAGATGAGCCCTTTGAACTTACTAAGAACTAAAAACATTATCAACTATTTGATCAGATTATGCTTAAAAAAACATGAATTCATCAACATTCAGATTATTCAAAGCCCTGGTTTTCCAGGAGATCAATCTGTAGCTATTTTAGGCTCAAACAGAGAAGTGCCTTAGCTTGTATGTTTTCCCATTCTACAAGAACAATGAAGTTGAAGTTCTTGGTGTTTTCTAAACTTGGGCGCCACTGTTAAGGAGAGAAGATAAGCCTTGCTAGACGTTGACTATTGAGTTTGAAAGAAGACGATGGTTCCTCTTCATGAGAGTTTAGATAATTAGGGCCAGACCTGATATTCTGCTATCGATGTGCAGGCCGAGGAATGCCTGTCACTTCCCTCGTCAGGTGGCTGCAGGTGCTGCTGTGACATTTTGAAATCAACCCCTAGCCTTATGCTAGAGGCGGAGGGAGCAACTGAATAGAGCGTCCGTTCCGTGATCACGGAGCTCCAAGCTGGTCTTATAGAGTTTCACAACTGCATTCCGGGGCCAGTTTCAGCAAACCATTCCCTCTCTTACCTCCAACTGGGACTGGACTTAGCCCATCCTTTAGACAGCCCCGTGCACCTTACATGGGAAAGAGACATGGATCTCTTTTTAAGACAGCTCGGTTTTAATACCCACAAACTAAATGCTTCCGTGGACAATGGCTGAGTTTACTAAACTGGACTCGGCAAAGTTGGAGATTGCAAATCCTCTAATTGGCTTGCTTGACTTTGAATTTAACTACCAAAAAACATTTTTTCCCTTGAATGTTACCAGGTGTTGGTTTAGGTTTTTGAATCAACATATTCAAGAAATATATACTAATTAGAACTTTCCAACAATGAATACTAGTGTCTGATAAAAGCAATATATTCCCCTCGAATTTGGTGAGGACTTAGCCAGAGGAGTAAATGATGTCTTCGTGCTTCAAATATGTTGAAACTTTAAGTAACAGCCTAAGAAGATACACTGGGAATTGAGATGAAACCAATAGACTGTTCTTTTGCCTTAAATGTGATTTGAGAAGTTTCCATGAAATACCTACATTGCAAAGCGTTAGGAGGGAATCGGAGATTCGAGATCCTGGCCACCCTTGTCTTCGTCCGTCAGAAACAGACTGAGCATGTAATGCAAATGCAAGGAGATTATATCAACACAAAATGAGACCGAACTGTGTATTTGAGCATTCTACATAATTGCTGAGTGGGTCACAAGTTGGTGTTAATCTATTTCACAACTATCAGGAAATTTAGAGTCCGCCAGTACAGCACATTTTATATTGAATTTTCTTTAAATTTTTATGTGGGCAGATTTGATCCCCCAAAAATATTTTGAGATCATCAGAAACAAAAAGGCTTTCTAAATGAAAGATGACTTATTTTAATGATTACTTTTAATCTCTTTTCCTTCAAGGGAGGGAATGAGGAGAGAGAACAAAATAGCAGAGAGATACCGCCCAAAGGACTTCAGACCAGGGACAGGCCCTGGCACACCCACGCCTGGCTGGAGTGGTCCAGGAGGCGGGTTCAGCACTGCTGTGTCTGTCAGGGCATCATCCTCATACAGATGTGGGATGTGAAGTTCCAGAGACTTATGGTCAACCTCCACAGATGGGCTGCAGTGCCAGGATCCCATCCCTGATTCTCTGACTCTCTACGCATGAATAATTGTTTTTAAATGCATCTATCACTAGTTTTTATATTTTAAACTGTGAGATATAATTCAGAGCAAAATATAAAGAAATTTTAATGAATAAGTGCAGAAAGATCAGCCAGATAGTATTGGATATCTATTTTCTTCTGGCTTTCAACTATTGTCAGTCACTTTTCGTTTAACCTTAGCACAGTTTCTGTGTTTATATAAAATAAACCAATTAGACTTTCTAATCTCGAGATAGGTTTTTCCTATATCTTCTCAGTGGCTCTTGGACACACCAACTTTTACCAACTTTTTATCGAAGGCTCTCTTTGGTGTTGTCTGTTTAGACTTTTACCTTCTCTTTATGAAAACAACGTGGTTATTTACAATTTAGAAAAGAGTATCATGGTCTAATGGAAAGGGCAAGGACTTTGAAGCAAATCCGCCTGGGTTTGAATCTTGGTTTAATATCTAAATGACCGTGATCAGGTTACTGAAACACTCTGAGATTCTTAATCTGTAAAATTGGAGTGAGACCTTGCTTGGCTGTTAGACAATTAAATGAAAAAAGCATGTAAAACTCCTAGCACATAGGCAGGCTGTGGGCTACATTGCTCCCACTTCACCCATTTCCACTAATTTCACTGTTACAACTACTGCCAACTGAATGAGCATGGGAAATCCGGGTAACTCTCTGAACCTCAGTTTCCTCTTCAGCAAAACAAAGACAACAATATCCACCTCACAGGGTTTTGAAGATAATGAAGAGCTAACATCCATAAAGTGCTAGGCACATGGCATGGGTTTGATCAATTTTAGTTCAAAATCTTTCCCTCTTTTCCCCTCTTCTTAGCAATAGCAGGGACCTCTTCAAGCACTTATTCCCAGGCTCGTAGTTCACTCTGATCTGAGATTAAATTAGAGCCCACAGGGTCACCGTAAATGCACTCTAAATTGGACCTGATGTTTGAATTTGTGTCCAGAAAAGATTCACGTGCTGCTACCAGGCTCGCTAGGTCGGAATCAATCTTTAGGCTGTAGAGGCCTATGCCCCTGAGCAGCTCTTTCTCCTTTTCCTCCCGAGACTCTTCACGGGAAGGGCCTGCACAGGCAGGGTGTACCCCTACACTCTCCCTTCAGACCTCGGCCTGGGCTGCTTCTCTGTTTGCTCGGTGGTGAGAGGGCCTTACCTCCTCCTGCCAGCTGTTTCTTAGCCTCACTCACCGTCTCCTATTGACAGAGACGTGGAAACGGAGCACCTTTCCCTGCTTACAGAGATCCTGTGATGCCCCCCAAGGGCTGCCGGATGCAGGACGAGATACAGCCAACCACGGCAACTTGACAATTGCCCCGTCCTTACACTGCTGGTGGGAAGAGGCCATTAAAATGAAGACACAGCCTCAGCATATAGTTTATCATCCACCCACAGCATAGGCCAGTCATTATGGCTCCTATCTTGTTCTTCTGTTCTGTGGACCTTCCTTCTGAGGAGCACAGATGGCTCCCCTTATCTGTGCCCATGTGACTTCCCAGGGTGGGGAGTTAATTTTTTCTACCAGCTTTTGGTGTTCACTATACACACTTCTACACATCATTTAGGGAAGACTGGAAATGTCGTATTTTATGTCATCAGTTAGGCTCCAACCCAGGTGGCAAGGTTCTTTTTTATTTTTATTTTTTATTTGCATCTGCCAGTGAGCCCAGAAACTATTTGGTAATGGACATAAGCAATATGTACAATAAATTTCAGGAACCGCTACTCTTAACTGTGGAAGAGAAAGGCCATATTGACTCATGGGGTGACTATGCCATGCTCGTTGTCCTTTGGGGCCTTTGATAATTGATCCTAAATGGATCTTTTTCTCTGCCATAGAATTTTATTTGGTCAGGATGTGCTTTCTGTCTTTTATGGTCCAAAAGCTAAAATTGCAATGAACATGATAACCACTTCTAATTCGGAAATCTCACCATCTGTTGTTTCAACCAGTGCCACTTAACTCTAAAGAGTCAGAAACAGCAGCAGTAAACTGCCCGCCCTGGAGCCCAAGGGTGAGGGTCAAGGTGACAGCCAAGGAGCAAAGGCTTCCAGGCGACCTTGAGTCCAGGAGGAGAGTTGCACACGGCACCATCCAGTCCTCTGGTTGTAACACTAGGGATGTGACTCCACCTGCTTACATAGAAAAAATTGGCAGACTTTACGAGTCCTCACCTCAGTGCTTGGCACCAGAGTGAGTAGCTGGTATGAATCCTCGTCTTCACCTGAGTTTGAGGACTAAGCATAACTTGACATATTTCCTTCCAAGCAACTTTGAGCCCCCAGCTGCATTTCATTTTTGTCATTGTTGGGCTCTCTTCTCCTTTCCAGGGGTGCTCCAGATTCAAGAGGGGTTACCTGGTGCCCAGAAAGGCCGGGGGCCTTGGCTGTGGGGTCTGTCATGGTCTCACCAACACCCCTCCATCCAAGCCCCCAGTGGTCCTTTGACCTCCGGCAGTTCTCTGCTGCTCCCATGCCCTCTTGAGGCATGAGGGTCTTTGTGGAAGCCATGAGCCCCAGTCCTAGAGAGTTTCTCCTCCCTAGACACCCTACAAGTCTTCCTCCCTGAGGTCCTCTGCCCACTCAGGGCAAAGCCAGGGAGCCACTTTCCCTGGGACCTGGGGACCCTCCATGCACCCAGACCGGAAGAAACTTTTCCTCATATAAATGGACCGCCACGCCTCACCATGACCTGTTTCTCAAAGACATTCTGTTGCTTTCTTCAAATTCTATCTTCCCTTCGGGAATCAGGTTTTTAAAAAACAAAAGCCAAGGGGCTGGCCCTGTGGCCGACTGGTTAAGTTCGTGCACTCCACTTCAGTCGCCCAGGGGTTCACCCATTTGGATCCTGGGCGCAGACATGGCACCGCTCATCAAGCCATGCTCAGGCGGCATCCCACATGCCACAACTAGAAGGACCCACAACTAAAAATATACAACTATGTATCAGGGGGCTTTGGGGAGAAAAAGGAAAAATTAAAAAATAAATAAAAGTAAAATAAAAATAAAAAAACAAAAGCCAAGAAATCTTGCAGCTAGGTCTGACTTCTGCCACACTAAGGTGATGAGGCATAGAAGCATAGAGGAAAAGAAGGAAGATACAGAAAAGGAGAGGAAACATAACCTAAATTAAAACCTCCAAACACTGTTAGTGTGTATAGTGGCAATAAACACAGCACTGCATTCTGTGTGAGGGTCTGACCTTTTCTTCCAGAAGTGAGGGAACATTCGACAAAGAGAAGGAAGCTTTGGGTCATCGACCCCCTGTGTTTGTGCAGGGACTGTGGGGCATCGAAGGTTTGTTTTCAACACACCACCGGATCATCCTTTACAGATCACCCTTAATAACATTTTAATTTTTTGGCAAACATAAACCAATTTTGCATCCTCTTTTTCTTGTAAATTGTTTGCAAATGAGTATAAGTCACTAATACTCAAGAAGGCTCTCATAGCTGTGTCAGTGAAAAAGATGACTGAAACTGCCCTGTAGGGTCAGTTTTGTGTTCCAGTGACATTATTTGAGTGGGTCACAGGCCAAATGGGCTGAACTTGTGTTTCTCAGCTCAAGAAAACACAATCTATAAAACCTCACACTTGAAAAACATTAGTTTCATGGATGGTTTTAAAGCAAAAGTTGCTTTCCCCCTTACCAGTAGATATGCCAGGGGTTCCTTTAAGTATCAGGATGTCCTTGAATTTTTTAAAAATATGACTGGATTTAAAATTATGTGTAGTTTTTCCAAAGCCTGTCTATTTTGTAAAAGTACGTATAGCCATACTCAGTGAAATGAGTTGTGAGCTGGGTGGAAGATTAGATTTCACCAGTGGGAGTGAGGAAGGCTCCCTGCCAGACCTAACTCGTCGTTGCCCATGTTTGGATGAGTCGCTCAGCCCTCAAATGACTCAACCCGGCCACAAACACCAGTCGTTGGAAGTGGACTCGGCTATGAGGCAGGACCAGCAAAACAGGTTCAGACGGTGCAGTGGTTCATGGAGTAGTTACGCTAAGTGTAGCCTCCTTGGGGTTCCAGGGAAGGAAAGTAAACAAGTCCTTTTAGATATCCCCCGAGAAAATCATCTTTCTCCTCTTGCGAAGTTGCTTTCCTTTGACTAAGTTTCCATTTGCCCAGGTCTCTTGGTTTGTAAATATTGATTTTTGTATATTTAGGCAGTTAATCTGATAAGGTTGGTACTAGTTTTCAAGACCAAGGGGAAATGGAGAAAACGTACCAGATATAAATAACTGCTTCCCTGGGTAAACCTGTGTAAAACTAAGCAGTTTTGAAAGCCCTCCCCATATTAAAATGAAGATAGGAAAATCTCGTGCAAGAGAAAAACTATGAAAGTGGTACATTTCATGTCGGAAGACTATGATGTTGGCTTCTGATTTCCACACCAGGTTTGGAGGTAATGATCAGGTGTTGACCACAGTTAGGTTTGACCGTAAGGGGTCACTGCTCACTAAGTCCTGTGTAATTAGAAACTGGCAAAGGAAGGAAGTGTTGTTAGAACACCCAGGGAAGGTTTATTAAATGACACACAGTTTGTGTATTTGAGTTTTGCTTTTCATCATAAGCTTTGAAAAATTATGGGCTCTAAATATCCAAGAAATGTTCACTGACCATGTAAAGTCATAAGACCACAAAAAGAAATGACCTCAGTTCCTCCAGGTCTCTGCCATCAGGCTTTATCTGTACTCTACTTTTCTTATTTAATTGCGCTGGCAAGAATGGTGGGTAAGGGGTGTAAGACTTCTCTATTGACACATGTGTTTCTTTTGAGTGACCATCAGAGTCATCAGTACTAATGAAGACAAGAATGTCGTGTGTCTGAATTGCGCCTAAGATGATAACCACAGAGCCGGTTCTGTAGGCTCTTCTGAGGAAGTTATTTCTTCTGTCTCTTGTCAGAAAAAAGTGAAAATGTTATGAGCACATAGATCTTTATGTGGCTATTTAAAATCACATTTTACTTGTCCTAACAGAGCACACAGAGGATGAATCATTTAGTGGCCAACTTTGGTTGATTTCACCCACAGGAATGCCAAACATTGTCTCCCTGAGTTGCAAACTTATACTCACATTCCAGATGTCCATTCTTGTGTTACTGTGCACACCTTAAACTGATCTGAGGGATTTATAATTACTAGAGTCGCCATGAAAAAAAAAAAAAATGCCAGAAGGAACCTCCGCCACTCACTGTGGGATTGTTCTTGGCATGGGGCCTAAGGCGTGGTGCATTTGCACATGGCAATATGAGTTGTCATGTCTTAAGTGGCAGTAATGCTAGGGGATACTTTTCTTCTCTGAGTTTATTATTATCTCCTTGAATGAAACATATCTTGTTTTTGAATCATAACTAAACAAAATGCCCGCACCGATCTCACCCCAACGTATGTAAATTCCATTTCTCCCAAGACTCCCAGCTCGGAAAGAATGCAACCGCCAATATTATGAAAGTGGCTCAGCTGAAATGTTTGCTTTCCTGTGCTCAGTCACTTGAGCAGTCCAAGTGACACATTTGACAAGGCAGAACAAGAAATTTATCCCTTCAATATGGAGCATCTTGCGAGGGAGGCTGAGTTTTGGAGCAAACTAATGGTAAGTTGAAAGAAGTGTTTAAATATCAAGGGCAGCATGCTGGGCATTTTCCTTGTGGCTTTTTATAAAATTAAGATGGAAGGGGAATTTATAATCAAAGGATTGTAGTCTTGCTCATTATTTTAAAGTGAAACATGCCTTGTACATACCAAATGGTGTTAGTGATAAATGACTTTGGATGAATTGTTTGGGTGTAAATTTTTCTAATTTTTTCAATGAACAATACTGAGCAGCTTGTGGGCACGCAGGACACAACCTTATTGAAGCAATTACAGCTTGCTGACAGAAAGGAATTGTAAAGTCAAGCTAGGTTTTTAAACACAAATGAAGTGTTTCGTAGTACTCTGTTGGATTGTTACTTTTGGTCTTCTTTAAATGCATCTCTTTTAAGATTTTATATATACACATGTATGAATATATATTTGTGTGTGTGTGTGTATATATATATATATATATATGCATGTTATGATTACAAGAACATGACAAAGAAGCATACTCATGTCTGTCTAGAACTAACTTTCATGATTTTTGAACTGCACATACTCAGACCTGCTGTTTCCCGGTATGTCGCTGAAAGTAGCTGAGTCCAGATGACCTGGTCAAGTCCTAAAAGCCTCATCGGATGGCAGATTCCCAGGCCTTGGGGATCCTGCTAATCATCTCATTTCATAGTTGAATAAACTCAAGTTCTTCTACTTGAATAACCCGTAGTTGGGCTACAAGACCACAGATTTCAAGCCCCTAGTCCGGTGTTTCTGGTTAGCATACCTCACTGTCCCATAGTACAAGTTTTCATCTTGTTTTCTCCTTTCTAATATGAATTTAAATTTCATTGGAAATAGAAGACTCTGTTGCAATCATAGGTGCTTTTTAGATTGGCTGGTATAACAAATTCTCTTTTGGTGGCAACAGTGTGACCCCCATCTTTTCCCTGGCAGCATGATCTATATCACCGTCTTTTATGACATGAAGTTGACTCCAAGAGCAAATCAAAACATTAGTTCCTAAAGTAAATCACTTCTGTTCATTAAAGAATGTTCACCATCCCTGATGTCTTAGGTTTTAATGCTGTATCTAAGCTGGCAAGCCATGTTGTATACTGTTGGAGAAAGGAAGATAAATACTGTGCTGCTCCCAGGCATAACTAAAAAGGCATAATTTTCAGATCGATATTCAAGCTTTTGATACTTCTACCTTTGTTTATTCAAGTCATTCACTCATGGACTTAGCAAGTATATCAACAAGTTGTATTCTAGAAACTCAACCATTTCTATGCTCCCGTAATATTTAGATTTTTAAAATTTCTTTATTTGTATTGGGAGCTTATTTTGACAAGCTATATACAGAAAAATAAAAAGAGTTCTTCCTGCTGCATGCTGTCCGGGCAGGAAGGAATGTCTCTGTTCCAAGGGGCTGGGGGCTGATGCAGCAATAGGTTCTGATTGGCTCCAAGGTCTTAAGACAACTCGTGGAGGCCAGGCAGTGGCTGGAGCTCAGGAAATACACTAACGGATGAGATGTAGGCGTTGGTACTCTCCACTTAGACGCCCCCCAACCCCCTGCCCCAGGAGGTTTCCAGATAAGATACAGTCAGTCACATGAGAGAAGGTCAGAATCATAAACACCTATCATGTGAATTCAAGCTCCTTGTTGTTCTGTTAACCCTTGATTCCGCAAGCTGCCATCTTGAAAACTCTCTCCTCTTTGGAAACTCTCTTTGGCCCTTGGTTCTATCTCTGCCACTGCGTGTTGTCACCGGTTCCTTTGGCAGGTAGGTGGCCTCTTACTGGCAGCTCAGAGGCCGCAGAGACTACCTTAGGGAGTTGGCGGCCTCTCAGCAGTCTCTCCTCAGCTCCTTCCAAGCTGTGCAATAGCTAGAATACCTGCCAACTCAAATCCCAGGGACAGGCCTGGCCCAGGGCAGGAGGGACTGACATTCATTATGATCCAGTGGCTGCTCAGGAGCCTGCGTGAATCAACAGAAATGGAGTGTGGAGAGCCTGGTATATTTTCACAGTGTCTTTCTGTCATAATTGATGCACCCAACCTCTCTTGTGGTCAGCAGGTTGTTATATACTGCATAGATCATGAGACAAAGCTTTAATGATGGGCTTGGCACCCTCTGGTTAGTGAGCAGGGCAAGAGGGAGAGACATAAGCCTCTGCCATCAGAAGCTGCAATTTCATACACAATGTTGGACACTCTCTGTCAGCCTCTTCTGCCTGGAGGACCAGAGGAGTTCCTCGATCGATAATTCCCTAGTTGTTATTTGTCCTTAGTGCACTTGAGTTTTTGCATGCCTTCACTCTTGCAGACTGCTTGTGTCGCTTAGAAATTCACTTCTATGCTGGACATAAGTGGATAATGTTTCTCTCAAGGAGGATAATAGTGGCCCCTGGAAGTTCAAGTTCAGGAGCTTGCCTCCAAGTGCAGCTTCAAATCTTCAAGGCTATGTGCTGTTCAAGGACAGTTGATAGATCAGGTCCCTATCCTGCGCACAACCTAGCATAATGGTTATGCTGGCCAACTTCAACAAGGATGGATTAAATTGAGGATGCTGTCAGCAATGGGCGCAGCGTACGTGCACACTTATTTGGGGGAAGTGGACGGTGGTAACTGGCTATGTAGTCCTGTGCGGTTATCACCATTCAGGAGATCCAAGCCATTTTTCTTTTTTCAAGCCTAAAATCCCCACTTGCCCCCATCCCCTTTCTCCAATGACCTCATCTGAACAAAGCATCAGGGAGGTGCTCCTTGAGTCTGGCCTCTGTACTAAGTCCACTGTTTTTACAGAGAATGCAGAGGAAGAAGACATGCTCTTGACTCATGAAGGTCAAAATAGAATTCAGGGACAAGATATACATCCATGAAACAATTAGAGGGGAAAATAACATATAATTGAGAGGCAGAGTGTATGGTTCAGTTGTTAAATTGTATAGCGATTCTGAAGTCAGGGAAGTCAAAGAAGGCTTTGGGAAGAAAATGGATCGAGAAGGATGGACAGGATTTGGAAAGGAGACAGATGGACTTCTATATGGAGGGGATGATGTTGAGTAAATGCTGGGAGGCAGAAATACCCCTGGTCGTGGGATAGTACTGAGCGAAGAGGAAATGCGAGTGAGCAGATCCTAGGGAGAGAGAAAGTTGAGCAGACCCTGGAAAGCCTTGAAGGCAAAGCAAAGGCGTTTAGATCTGGTAGGAAATGCGAGCCATGGAAGGTGTCGGAACAGTAGCATGCGATGATAAAATCAGGGTTTAAGGGAAATTTGTCTGGCAGGGTAGATTGGATTCTGGAGGCCAGATAGAAAGCTATTCTTAGGACCCAAATGTGAGATGACAATGGTCCCAGACCACAGAGGTACAAATGGAATAGGGAGAAAGAAGTATAGTTGTAAGAGAAAATATGAAATACTAGTTAATGAATAGGATCCTGTAGAGTGCAAACTGTAAAGGTAGCAAATTATGGATATCTTCTCTGGGTAACAGTCTACCTTGGCTCAAGATGAAAACAACTTCTTATTCTTCTCTTTAGATCTGCTCCTGAGATCAGGAAACCTTTTTCATACTTCCCCTTCTGTTCCTTGTGTTAACCAAACACTTTCTAGAAAATTCTCCAGACACCAGTGCCCATTCTGAGAGTTCGGGCCAAAATTTCTCTTCTGGGCAATTCTCCTGCGACTTGGAACATTTTGCTCCCTCAGAGCTCCTCCTCTCTCACAGCTGGATTCATGAGATGGTGGATAAATTTCTCAAGTTCTCCTTCTTAGCTACTGTTGCTGAACATGGAACTTTTTGCTTCTTTCTCCCTCACTGTCTTAGTTTTATTTCTAGTTGGTTTGCTCCTCACATCCCGCCCCGCCTAGCTTCATTCACATCCGTTTGCCCGCTGACATCTGGCCACCCAGCAGCACACTTCAGCTTTAGATGATCAACTTTGCCCTGCATAGACGTAGTTTTATTTGTCTTAAAGTCTCTCCTATCTACAGGAAAAGGAGGCACACGGCTCACCTGATAGTTTGAAAGGAGAAACAAGTTATCACAACCAGTACACAAGTGAAGAAAATCAAAGGACTGTGGTTAGACTGACTAAAAGGGTTTCAAGGGAAATTTTGAATCATAGAAGTGAAAACTTTAAGGGACCATAGACATCTTGTATTTGACCTAAATAATATTTTTTAAATAATTTTTTCTTTTAATCTTTGAGCCAACATTTAAAATTCAGAAGGCTTGACATAACAATCTAGAAACATATTTCCTTGAAAAGGAATCAAAAGACGTGGCAATAATCTGCTGGAGCTGTGTGTGGCTACCTCCTGTAGATGCGGCATGCGTTCTCTTCTTCATCTGCGCTTTCAAATACTTATCAGGACCTGTGGACATTTGAGTTTCGACCTCTGATCTAACCAATCTCTAATTCTACGGAAAGAGAAACTGAGGCACACAGAGGTTAAACAACTTTTCCAGTGTTACCCAAGAGACTTGTAGCAGCACAGGGACCAGAACTGAGCTTTGCAATGACTCTGTGACTTTCTCTCCCCTCCCTTTTGGGATTGTTGCTGTTTCTGAACACAGGACCAGAAAGGTCGGCAAGATGGAGGAAGGCAAAGGCCTGTAGGTGGGAATATGCCCATCAGTCCAAAGGGATGTTGAACAGATGTTCCTGAGAGCAGGAATCTGGGGAAATCCAGAACAATAGTATTTCTCAACTGTGATTTGACGTAATTTTATTTTACTATATTGTACTTGCTGCTTATAATTCCAAGAAGGAGCATGCTTCATAATTAGCTTTTTCCCCTTTATTACAATTTTTTTTGCTTTAAAAAAATTCTACTTGAAAATATGGCAGTTGTGATTTAACATTGTAAGCGTTTGCATGGAAAATGTCTCAAACTTCTAAATGGAACTTACAGATAAAAAATATTTGCGTGTGTTTTTTCCTGTCCACTTTCCTCTCCTAAGTTCATTTCATTTCCTGAGACCTCTGGCCTGCCCTGTTGGTTTAGTTAGAGTCTCTGTCTTCAATATGTTAAAATGACATTGGCACTTGGCTAGAAGCTGGGGCAGGCGCTGCCTCCCGCGGCCTCAGCCGCGCTGTGATCTCGGCAGGCGCCCAGGGCGGGCGGGAGGGGGCCCAATCATCCTGCTTATCATTATTAATGTGGCTTCAGCGACCTCTGCTGCGTTTCTGTCCAGTGTGATCCTGGCTGCAATTCAGAAAACACCTGCTGAAATCCTTGTGAGAAGTCCATGCGCATGCCAAGGCCAGGTGATTGGTGTCGCTCTTGAACAACATGAAGGTCAACCTCTTGGCTCTCCCCTGCAGTAGCTATTTTAATGAAAGGCAGAACTCTTTACTGAGTGAAAGTTCAAGCAGACCATCACAGGCTGGCATTTCTACGTTTTGCATAGTAACACTCAATTTACTGAATTTAGCCTTTTCACTAAAGTGGAAGAAAGATGGAGATTTTGCTGGGCATCTAGAAATGGAGGACGGATATGAAAGATTCTTTTCGTTCTTTGAAATATAGGAAAGCTTGAAATTAATGTTTGGTCTCTCCTTTCGCTACATTACCCTCATCCTCCTCCAAGGAATTAGACCTCTGTGATTGCTTCCTTTTCCTTTGGGAGACGTTTCTTTCTCCTCCCCAAACGCTTGGAGTTTTTGGCTGATGTAACAAGATCACCTCCTTGCTGGTGAGGATGTTTCAGCCCCACCATTTGTGCTATTGTTTTCAATATAAGTTCTACTTTTCCATCTGCCATATGAATATATGAGTTGTAAATGAGACACAAAAGCTCTGTAAAGGTATTTCACCCCAAGTCCACAGAAGTCATCATCCATAAAAAGTTCATTTGACCTTAGACCACAGTGATAAAATGCGATGTAATTGGTATAATAAATTGATTAATAATTACAATGATGATAACTGACATAATGTACATATTTAGTAAGTAAATACGTAGGAACGGTGCTATGTTTTACATGAGTGTTATCTAATTTAATCTTTAGAATTGCCCCTATATTCCTCTAAAATGAGTGAGATAGTCTTAGTTTTAGGCACACCGTTTAAGAGGGACATGGGCAAACAGAAGCATGTTGCAAAGTAGGTGTGGGACCAACTGGAGAGAGCAGAGATTCTCAAATTTGAGCCTCTGGCAGAATCTCCTGGACGGCTGGCTAAAACAGAGATCGCTGGGCCCACCACTGTGCACCTCCCCCTAGAGTTTCTGATTCGGTGATCTAAAGTGAGACCCAATAATCTGCATTTGTAACAAGTTGCCAGGTGATGCCAACGCTGCTGGCCCAGAGAGCGTACCTCTAGAGCTGCTGGCCTAGAGCTCAAAACTGTATCCCATGTGGAACAGCTGAAGTAGCCCGGAATGCTTACCCTAGAGAAGAGACTGCTCTGGGGTGCACGAAGGCCTCCTGCAGCCTATTAAAGGGCTGAAGTGTGTAAGTGATACCAGAGCTTTGAACCAGAGACAATGGATGTGACATCGGCCATGGTTGTGGACTGAAACAAACATCGGCTGAGAGTAAGGGAGAACAGATGGAGTGGGCTGCCTGTGGGGGCAGCAGATCAAGGAACCTGGGAGGTGCCCAAGCTGAGGAGAGTGAAGGGCTGCAAGGATTACAGACTGGAGGCCCGGAGGCGAAGCACAGCTGGGTCTGCTGCGAGTGCACAGGACTGTCAGGTGTTTGATTTTAAATGCAACTGGTGGCACATATCCTGCAGTTCACCTAGTCCCTACTTTCTTAGTCCCATTGATTCTTCCATTTACGCTCACCGGCCTGGTGGCAGATGGTCATGGAGCTGAAGGCCTGTGATTCTCCAGGGTTACCAAGCACCAGGTGAATGCTGGATTAGATATTTTTTAATAATGTGTCATCCAAACTCTAAAGAATGAGAGAAGGCTCACTAGGTAAATCAACCCCAGTTTGTTGACTTGTAGGAATTGTACACTGGAAGAGAGGACCCACTGAAAACTGTGCAAGCACGGAAGCTGGTTCTAGCATTGCCGGTCAGTGCAGTGTTTCCTAGTGTGGTCGCTGAGTCAGGCACTCCTCTCAGTCACCCCACCCTCCCTCCAGGTTTTCTCCCTCCAGTGGCTTCCTCTGGTTCCACATTACTGGAGATGACCCACACTGGCCATGGGACCTAAATGGCAAAGCCACGCAAAAACTGTGGCTGAGCTCACTCTTTCTATCCCTTACTGCAAATGTCGCTCCAAGTCTGCCCTCCCTGAGTGCAGGGGGCTGTTCCACCCTTCTGGGAGACAGGTGGGCCTTCGGGGAGCCTGAAAAGACAGTGAGAAGTCTTCGAAGGCGATGACCAAGCCTTGGCAGGAAAAGAGATAAGGGAGAGAAGTTTGGGGTTGATTTCAAAACAACCAGTACCCAAAGTGGCGGATTTTCAAGAGGAAAAGCTTATTCAAGAAGTTCTAGAAAGGAAGGATAAAGAAAAACAGAAATGACAGAGAGACGTAACAAGACCAGATCATGAAATGGAAGACCTGGATAAATTGTTTGGAGAGCTATATTGTCAGTGATAGACGCTTTGTCCTTGAGACATTTAAAGCGAAATCAGAGAAAGAGCTAGAAGAGTGCTTCAGAAGAACATTCACTGACAAGTCTAAATGGCCTGATGAAGTCTTTCCCACCTTTGCCTCCTGGATTTGTTTGCTGGGTATCTGGCATCGCAATCCCCAGGCAAGCACACGGCTTTCTCAGTTATGAGAGTTCTGGGTTGCCATCCAGATGGCAAAGCCAGGAAGAGCGTATCGCCTCTTCCCTGGATCATCTTTCCATTCTTTCTTTTCTTCTCTCTTTCGTTCCTTTCTTCCCTCCTTCTCTCCCTCCCTTCCTTCTACCCTTCCTTCTTGTCTCCCTACAAATAAGGAAAGAAAAATGTAGGGGGACCTCTGGAGCTGGTTCTAATAATAACCTTGGCAGGTAATTTTTGCACATGCACAGGGAGTCATTTTCTTATAACTGAGATCCGGGGCTGTATTGCTCCCAAGAGAAAAAACACTTCTATTGACGTGTTTGTGTTTTGGAACGATAATATTTGTCCATATGAAAGTATGTGTGATTCCTTTCTGCCACACCATATGGCTTATTACTATTCATAATCCAAACAGTAGCAGCTGCTGCCGAATGCGAGAATGAGATTCCTTGAAGTAAAAATGGACAAACTATTGGATGCCACGTGTAGTTTCCACAGCATCACTAGTTATTCACCGGAAACTTACACATGGGCCCCTTTCATGAATCCACTAAGTTCTTTATTAATATCTCAGACGCTCATTTTTCTACCCCTCTCATCTAACCCTACTTCCACTCAACCTGTGCCCCCACAGAGCTGTTCTTCCTTGGGAACGTGGACTCCTATTATCCAAAACTATTGGCAGCTAAAGCTCTCAGTTTGGTTTTGTTGACTGATGACAGCTGCCAGAAAAAATTGCTGTGAGTTTTCACCCTGGTTCTCCATGTGGCTTCCTGCGTTGCTGAACCGCATTATATATTTGTGGTTAATCAGACACATGGAGGCACTGGAGCATTAATGATGCCCCCTGAGGCCCACTTGGCCCAGCTCTGAGGTAACGGAAAACGCAGGGCAGCACTTTCTACAGACCATTTGAATGCGGTTCGCAGAAACCCTTGAGGTTTAAGAAGGAAGTGATTTGTGGAATAGGTGCTGGATGCTGCTGTAGAAACCACCACAATCAACAGTACAAAATAGCCCAATTTCACAAAGGAGGAATATCCTCAAGATATTTATATCATCACATGGTCATTCTGAGTCCTCCCCAAAGCTGGAGGTTTTAGAAAATCAAAAGACCCTTTATGCTGATTCTACACATCATGGTGGTAAATATTCATTTAGCCAAAAAAAAAAAGGCCTGACCAAATATCCCAAAACTTGAGCCTAAAATGAAAGTATATAGATAATTGCTTCCATTTTCCAATTCAATCGGTTTAGTCTTAATAATACCTTGCATTTGCGTGATGTGTCATGGTTTTCAGGGTGTTTTCATATATATTAGCTGTAATTGAGAGCTTTTTCCAAGAAGAGTGTCAGGTGACCTGAACTGGCGGACATTCATGAGACTGAGATGTTGTCTCTGCCCAGTACACTTTGTCCCGCTCTCCTCACAATGGGTATCGCTAATTTCCAACTTGTATCAGTCGTCTTCCTGCAGCCATTTGTCATTTTCGGGTGTCTTTTGGTCAGTTCTCTAAGTACCTGCTGCTTTTATCACAAGTTATAATAGGGTGATTTATCAATGTCATTCTCCTCCCTCGGCGACAAGAGAGCAACTACAAGATATTACAGCATCGGTCTGCATACCTGGCCTTTAACCACAGTTCTCCGACTTGAAATGACATTTACACCTCTGTCATCCCACAGCTTGTCGAGAGGTCTTGGAGTAGTCCTGACTTTGCCAGCCTTTGCCTTCAGGATGCACTAGGTAATTGTTTCAAAAACTTTTGTGTTGGGGCCAGCTCCATGCCGAGTGGTTAAGTTCGCGCGTTCCGCTGTGGCAGCCCAGGGTTCGGATCCTGGGTGCGGACATGGCACCGCTCATCAGGCCACGTTGAGGTGGTGTCCCACATCCCACAACTAGAAGGACCTGCAGCTAAGATATACAGCTATGTACCGGGGCGGGGGGGGGGGTTGGGAAATAAAGCAGAAAAAGGAAAAAAAAAATACTCTTAAAAAAAAAAAAAAAAACTTCTGTGTTCCAAAGGAATATCTGACAACATTCCCAAGTCACTTTTTCTGTGCAGGGGCCGCGTAGGGGTGTGTGTGTGTACGTCTGCTTCTCATTTCTGTGTTTCTTAGCATCATAATCAGCCTGACTCAGGCCAAACAGGTGATTGCCCCTGTAGGTCTATAATATGGTTTCAGGGCTAAATAGTCCAGATAGTCTTCTTAATAGACGATGCCTGAAATCCCTCTGTTTGTCCATGCTAACCTTTCCCCAGTCCCTGGAGAAACTTCGCCCAGAAGGCTCAGCCCTGCCCGCTCCTGGAACCCGTCCTGACCCACAGGTAGTTGGCACTTGGACAGAGATTGGTCCTGCTGTCTGGTGGGCCCGGGCTGAGCCCGGGGTCATGTAGCTCACGCCATGCCAGGCTGGTGGCTGTGCGTGGGATGCCACCATTTCTTTCTGGTTTATACATCTGCCCTTCTGCTGAAATCCAGCTACCCCAGCCCTGCCCACTGGTTGTGCTGCTGAGCACGCTCTACCCTCTGTGTCCCGTTGCCTCAGGGTACCTTCCAAGTGAGCCTGGAAACAGGGCTGTGTCATGATTTTCCTCGGCCCTAGGCACTTTCACCTTCATAGACCCCTTTCTCCATAAAAAAGTATATTATAACTATGTTGATATAAAGACAAATATATTAACACTATATAATAAAACATTTCTTTGACTTGAAAGTGCATTTTTTTTCTTCTGACTTTGATTTCTTTAAGAGAGATTAATACATTTACTGGATTCCTGAAAGTATTGAGGCCCCAGGCACCGTGCCTAGTGTCCCGGATGGATAAGGTGAGCACTACCTAGAAACGGACCTTTGTGGCAGACCCTTTGGCCTTAGATCAGTTTCCAAGTTTCTTTTGTAAACCACATTTGGAAATTCTATCATGTTGCTCTTCTTCAGTACTAGTTTTCATCTAATATTCTTCTTTAAATGTCGTCCTTTTGAAATTGTAATAAATGTATTTTTACAAGAAAGTTTATGTCCCTAGCATAAAGCCAGTGTAACTTGTTCTTAGGCACTGCATGTTGGTGTCCCCCCAAAATTCATGTGTTAGAACCCTCATCCTCAGTGTGATGGTATTCGGGGGTGGGGCCTTTGGGAGGTAATGAGGTCATGAAGGTGGAGCCCTCAAGATGGGATTCATGCCCTTAGAGGGAAAGACAGGAGAGAGCTTGCTTCTCTCTCTGCTCTCCAGCATGTGAGGCCACAACGAGAAGACGGCCATCTGAAAACTAGGACCAAGAACCGAATCTGCCAGCACCCTGATCTTGGACTCCCCAGCCTCTAGAACTGTGAAAAATGAATGTTTATTGTTTAAGCCACCTAGTCTATGGGAATTTGGTACAGCAGCCCAAGCAACTAAGATACTTACCCTAAATAGAAAATGCACATTAATACAAATTAACATAAACACATTATGCAACTTTTTTAAATTTAAGTATGTTCGTGTTCTAGCTAATTCCAGTGTTCTGAGTTCCTCAGCATCTCTTATATTCTACTAGTCCTTATGGATTTAATGACTGAATCGATGCCTAGCTCAAAGGTGCCCACCCTATTCAGAGTTTTCAATTTATTCACTGTCTACCCACCAGCACCCAGCCACTGTCCAAGTTCTTGCTCCAAAACAAATGAACTCACCAGACCTCCCCAACTCAATTTAAGCATCGACAGAGCATCCCCATCCATATGACTGGGTGTTGCTGGGAAACATCATTGGCCATCACAATCCTGACTTACCATTTCCTTCTAGAACAGCGCTGTCCAATAGAGCTTTCTGTGATGATGGAAATGTCCTATATCTACACTTGCCAATACGGTACCCACTAGACAGTAGACTGTGACTACTGAGCATTTAAAAAGTGGCTAGTGTGACTGAGGAACAAAATTGTTACTTTCATTTTATTTAATTTAAACGTAAACTCTTTAGCTACATAGGGCTAGAGGCTACCATATTGCACAGGGCAGCAAGAGTGTGTGATTTGACTGTGACCGTCCTTCTTGGGTTCCAAATCTCTGTCCCAGAACCGATCAGTTCTAGAATTCTTTCCCTTTCCATGAGGCCTATCAGGCCACCCAGCCAAGTTCATCAGTGAAATGGATGCTACTTTAGCTGCTATTAGATATTTACACCTTGGTATAAAAGAAGGCTCTGAGAGGAGGCATGACAGAAGCAAGCAGGAATAGAATATGAGAATCCTGTGTGCTACTGGGAGTCTTATGGACGGTGGGGGTGAGAGGGAACAGAAGGGAGAGATCAAAGTAACAAAAATTAATTTGCTCCTGCTTTTCAGTTATGCAAAGCTAACAATACCCGAATTTTAGACTGTATTAATATCACTTTGTTATGGTGACCCTCTCTGGAACTCATGGAATGGGAGGGTAAAATCGAGTATCTAGGCCAGTCATGGAATTCCACTTCTCTCATCACTTACTGATTTTGGAAGAGATGCATGACCTAATGCTGGCCGCTGAAGGACTTCTGGAAAAACTTTCCTACCAACAAAAAGAGATGCATAGAAGATGACCTTTCTTCCTCTGCTGGGATTGGTGGGTCTGTAACCGAGGTCGGACACTGTAGCGGCCATTTTTCACTCATGAAGTGCAAAGATGACCTGCTGATGCTGGAGGAGAAGAGTGGGCAGGGTTCTTACTAGCATGGTAGAACAGGCAGATTAACTAACCCTGAAACAATTTGGACTTCTGCTTTGTGAAATAATAAACCTCCCAGTAGGTTAGGCCATTTTGGGTTGGGTCTCCTTTTATTAGCAGCTGAAATCATCATTTCTGATATAATGATAACATATGTGGAGTTCTTATTGCCTCTAATTTGACTTAAAACTTCTTTCTGCCAGAAAATGACAGGCTATAGTCTTAGCTTTCTCCTGCTTCATGGATTGGAGAACCTGTCCTTTCTGGCAGTTTATTATTTTACTTATGGGACGCCTCTCTGTATAAATCACTACCAAACTTTGCCTATTTCTTCATCTTTGACATGAGAATAAAGGACTGTAAACTGCTCTCTTCCACTCTCTTCCTGGTGTTCCATCAATGAGTGAACACAGTTAATAATAAAAAGAAATCCTAAATAGCAACTAATGAATAGTAGTAATAAGATGTGGCCTTTTGCTGTAATGATTTTGATTACAAATGTAAAATATAGTTTTATTTATATCTTTGAGAATGAGCCTTTTTTCTGCTGCGCATGGAGTATTGAACACATATTTAATGGGCGTAATCCTATTTCCCTTGTGGAGAAGGTGTAAATAATAGAGCTTTCGCCCCAAAGCAGAAACTCTTTAGGGAGTCTGTCTTCACTAATGTGTATATTGATATGCATGCATATTTCCCATTAATACTAATAGAACCTAATGCAATCATATAAATCACCTGAATTTTGATGCAGTGTGAATCTGATGTTGGATGATTTGAGATGAACTCACAGAGTACATTTGTCTGCTACCTTTTCCTTAATATGTCTTCATCTTCTAGCCGATTTTCTCTCCTGTGACTGAAATATTAATCAAAGGCTGTTTCTGCTGGCTGGCATCTTGTACACACCCCTTTTATCAACAGAAGAGATGAAGAAGACTCGTCTTTGTGACTAGGTCCCTCTACCCAGGAATAATTTAAGGTTCTTTTGAATGAAAGAAAAACAGAATGGACAGAAAAGAGAAACTAAGAAAGATTTTCCTTTTTTTGTGGGAAGAAGTGTGTGCGACTGGGCTAAATTAAGTGAGCACATGTTCCTGAATTCTGGAAGGAGTGTCAGATCAGAGTAGGATCTTTTACCCTGGTTGGCAGTGTGCTTTCTGGGAGAAACGCAGTGAAAATGCTTTCCAGCCAGTATGCCTCGCTCTTCCAAAATGAGCTCTTCCAGTCTCATCTAATGTCCACGCCCTTTCCTCTCTGAGCTTTCTCCTCTCTTACTTGGATCCTCATCACAGTGATCACTCATGGAAACTGTCTTTCATTTTTCTCCATTATAGGCAAAAGAGAAAAAGTATTCTCTTAGTAAAAAGAAATACACACACACACTCACATGCAGTATTTTTTCCCCCAAAGTTTCTGTCAGACATAGCAAAAATAAGAATCAGACAAAAAGGAAAATGGAGATTGTAAGCAAAAAATCTATATAGTCCTTATTTACTACTGGACCACATAATCTTAGATGATAAAAATTAACACTGAAAATAACTTTGGCAGTATATTACAGTGATGTTACATCCATCCAGAGCTACAGTTTTTCGCAGTTGGCAAAGCCCTGGGTGTTTCCATGGATGTTTCACATGGGCACTGCAAATGCTGTTCATGCCCCTTTTACAGATAAAGGAACTGAGGCTAACTGAAAATGCTTCAAAAACACCATCATTGGGTTTTTTTAGGGGGCGGTTGGGTGAGGAAGATTGTCACTGAGTTAACATCTGTGCCAATCTTCCTCTATTTTGTCTGTGGGATGCCGCCACAGCGTGGTTTGATCAGTGGTATGTAGGTCCGTGCCAGGGATCTGAACCCATGAACCCTGGGCCATCAAAGTGGAGCGCGGGAACTTAATCACTACACCACCGGACTGGCCCCTCATTAACTTTGATATTAGTAAGTTAGGAGTCATTTGGTTTCTTCTCTAGTCCAAGAGAATAAGGGAATAATTAAGTACAGAGCTGCTCGGGTAGGCTTTGAATTCCAAGATGTCTGAATTCCCAAAGCCTGTGTAGAGCCCTGGGTGAAACTTGAAGTCTACAAAACATTTCAGTTTGGTCATTATAATCTGCTGGAACCCAAGGGGATGCTCGGATTAAATTAAGCTTTAATTAACAATCGTTGAGGATTAGTGAAAAAGGCATTGAGCTGTAGCAGATCTTCAAATCTTACTCTAAATTTAGATATCTTTTTAAAACTGCAACGCTTCTAATACTAGTTATTAATATGTATTACTCTGTCCATAAAACTGGAAATTTCATTTTGAAAAGAAAACATTATTATTGAGTGGAAGAGCTTGTGCAGTCTAACTCTGTTATCTACATCAGAGGGAAATACGGCTGTTTGGACCATGAAACTCTGACTCAGGTATCCTCACCTTAAGGGCCTCCCATCAAATTGTGGATATCGGACTTAAGACGAACTAAAGGTGGGCAACCAACCGCAAAAACCATTGCACTCATTCATTGATTTCTTCAATAGTTTATTACATGCCTGCTGTGGGCCAAACCCTGTGCTAGGAATAAATACAAAGAGCAGACATGTTTCTGCCCTTCATGGGTCTCTTGGACCAATAAGGGAAAGCCTATGGAAGGGCATTGATGGAAGGAACTGGATACTTGCTGGGGCATTTGCATAGGTAGTCTCACATACTCTTCATTATAGTCCTAGTCAAGTAGGTAATATTATCCCCGTTTTAGAGCTGAGGCCCAGAGAATTTAAAGCAGCTTACCCAAGGTCACATGGTATGTGAAGGGATCAGAAATCAACCCCCCATTTGTCTGATTGTGCTCTTGCACTCCACCAACATTAAACTTCATGGTCCCCATTGCCATAGAGTATCATGCAGGTGGCCTTCAGCAGCTGCCACCTGCCATTGACTGCCACCGTGTCTCTGGAAGTGTCACCCTTAGCTGTTACGTTGATGTTGGAGCCCACATTCCTTCTCTCGGGACACTCTGGAATGGGGAAGAGAAGCTAGGAGTGCTGTCCCCAAGAGGATTTGCTGCGTCATTCATTCTCAAGCAGCCTGGGAGCAGCTCTCAGGCATACCTGAATGAAACTCAGGAATGTTCCCTCTTGTCTCCAGGGGAAGAGTGTTCTTCTGAGCAGTGAACCAACCAGCGTCACTAGAAGTCACTTTGATAGCTCCTTGAGAATATATTAGACAGGCGGCAGACAGCCCTTGGAATAGCGGAGCTGTGGCAAGAGAGATTGCCTCAGGAATTGGGAGAGTTAAAGACAAAGCCAAGAGGAGAGATGAGTCTTCTTCACTCAGAGTATTAGAACGAGAGGCGAGCCGCTGGGTTAAGCAGAACACTGTTCAAATGAGCGTGAAGGTAAGAGAAATACACCGGGTAGCAGGTTCAGCCACGGGGCCAGCGCAGATGCCAAAAGTGTGTAAATATCAGGGTGAGCCAAGACTGGTGACTCAACAGTGACATGAGAATTAGGACCTTGGGAACTGAAGGAAGGAGGATTCAACGAACAATTGTTGAGCGAAGACAGGTCTACGATTGCTTATTCTTAATCCCAAAATCCAAGTGGTCCAAAAACTGAAAATGTTTGGTGTCAAAAACTTGCCCTGAATTGAGGTAAGACTGTACTCTTGGTTCATCCCTCTTAATGTGGATACTCATAGCTTTGCTGTAGAAACATCTGTATATTTTATTATGGGAGATGCTGGTGGTGTTAAATAATATAGAGGATAGGAATATATTACATTTCTAAAAATCTAAAGCCTGAATTCCAAAACACATCTGTTCCCAAGGGTTTCAGATAGGTGACTGTGTCATGCACTTACTTCCACATTATCTCACATAATCCTCACTAAAGTCTTAAAAGGAAAGTATTACTTTCCCTATTTTATAGACCGAAAAATAGGATAGGGAAGTACTTATTTGACCAAGGTCACAACCAGTAGAAAGTGACAGATTGAGGATTGAACCCCACACATCTAAACCCAGTCTCTGAGGCCCTGCCTGTGCCACACATTGTGCTGGTGGGGACTGTGGAGCAGGCAGCAGTGGCTCCCGGGGAGGGGACTCAGGGACACTGCCAGCTTCTCCTGGTAAAATCTGCTCCTGACCCCAACACCTTCCGCGGTTGTTTTGGTTTTTCTGAAAAAGAAGCAACTGCTAGGCTGCAGCCTCCTGTGAGCGTGGAGTTCTAGAAAGTGTTGATTAGAGGGAAACAGAGTTCCTGTAAACTCTAACATCTTTCAGCTCTGTTAGAGGACCTCCAGGAGAGCAGTTTTGAATCTCTAAGGTGTCTCAGATCCCTTTGAGAATCTGATGAAAGCCATGAACCCTCTCCACAAGATATTCACATGCAACTCCACAGAGTAAATTCTTCATTCTATTTCAGGGGATCCTATCCATGAACCCCAGATTTAGAATCTCTATTCTCAGCTTTTAGAGGATAAGTAAATTTTCCATGGCAAAATTAACAACAAAGTTCAACCTTGAAGAGTGAAGATCATTTCAGTTAATATAAGTCAACAGTTCAGGCAAGATCTGATTGGCATAGAAGGATGGAATTCTCTGACCAAATGGTGTGTGTGTTAGGGTGTGTCTGTGGAGGTGTGTGTGTGTTAGGGTGTTGGGAGGAAATACTGGGTGAGGGGATGGTTCCTCTGGTTTCTGAAGAAAATTACCCCTACAGGGCTTATTAAACCTTTACAGTTCTGATGACCACTCCGCTCTTACAGCCAACCAGCTCAGTCCCGACAGCAGAGATGGTGTTAGAGGCCACTTTCAGTTCCAGGATCTCGTAATGATCTTCTGTCTGCATGGGCTTTGAGACTTTGCTTCTCCTAGGCCGATTCCTTTTCATCATCTGTGACAGTAAAACTTGTAAACCGCTGTCCAGGCCCAACTATAAAGAATCTCCAGCCGGCATCCTAACTGTGTAGTTTATTTTCTCCCTTGCTCTTTTGATTTACTAGGGCTCTAAGCCATTATTTTCTAAAAGCTAAATATTTCCTAGTCTTTCATATCTCTGGTTTGATAGTTTTGATACCCTACTCCCAAGAGTATAAAACTGCAAATGATGAATTAGAAGAAGGATGTTCACCATTAGCCAGTGCAGAAAGCAACCCCTTCCTGGAAATTCAGAAACTTGATAATGGCAGATTTTGTTTTTTACATGATTACCTTTATGACAGTTCTGTCACTCCACACCAAGTGCGATATATTCAGGCTGGGTTTTCTCTGACGAGAGTGTCCATGGCTCCTGACACTGGGCTGAGCCGTATTTCTGATTTGCGCGTTTGGTAATTGATAGAAACTGATGGGGCATGCATTTTAATGTGGAGGTGAAAAATAGGCATGTTCAGATGAGTAAAATGCTTATATGCCCCTCATTTCCCACATGTTAATTAATGAGATTAAATGATAAATGCAGTTTAGCAAAACTGGTTAAGTTTTGGGACTCTGAAGTTAATTCAACCTGGGTTTGGATCTTGAATCCATCACTTCTCAGCTAAATGACTGTAGACAAGTGACTTCATCTCTGTGCCTCATGCTCTGTAGAATGGGATTAAAAATAGTATTACCCCACAGAGTTGGTGGAGGATTAATTGACCTAATGTATGTAAAGCCATTAGCACAGTGTCTAGTTCAATACATTAACTATCATTAATATTATCTCTCAGGAAAATAATGATTTCCCAGCTCTGTTCTTCCATAAGAACGCTCTCCAGCATTATTTGGGCTCAAACACAGCTGAGTCCCAAGATATGCCGAGATGTACATTTGGTACTTCTCCCAGCTCGGAGACATCAGAGAACTAGTGCATGGATGAGGGGAGGAGAGATGAATCTCATATTACCATAATGCTTTGCATGGGAGAGAGGTTGCAAGTCTCATTGACAAATAGCTTTTTTGCGTGCCGTATGCCAACCTGATGGGGACTCGATGTGTTTCTGCTGAACTGAGCTGAATGGGCGAAATAAAGAGAATGATCGCATTCGTTCCACCTGCTTGCAGCCTGGCGCCTTGTCCAT
Organism: Equus quagga; assembly: GCF_021613505.1. NCBI lineage: Eukaryota > Metazoa > Chordata > Mammalia > Perissodactyla > Equidae > Equus > Equus quagga. The sequence continues at coordinate 18,180,229 of NC_060274.1, read as the reverse complement.
CTCTGCTCTGGCTCATGTGGTCATCCCTGGTGAACGGACTCAGATCTGTTCCAGACCAAAACATTCTAGGGAGCCAGGCAGGCCTGTCTCAGTCACCCCCAGCCCCCAGGAGCCCTGAGATGCCAGATTCATCTGAGATCAGCATGGGGCCTCCACTGAGCTGTCACCTGGCTCTGCAGAGTTGGACTGAAGACCCTAAGGGGTTCTGCCAGCTCTGGGGCAGGCTCTCTGTGAGAAGGCCTGCTGACCTTGCTTTATTTTTCTGTCAGCATGGAACAGCTTTGAGCCTTAAACCACCTGTCTTATTCCAACCAAAATCCAATAAATGTCTGGAAGGAAAGAACCCCATTTGGCAACTGGTAGAAACTCAGTCAATAACATTTCCTGGTTCTGCCAGAGGGTGCAGATCTTAAGTTTCTTGGAAAATTAATAAAATTTCAAAATGGGTATCACACCAAGGCAGAGACTCTAAAAGGAAAAGTTAATAACTTACTATGTTTAAAGAATGGTAGATATTAGGATATATACAGAGATTTTGCCAGGCTGCCTTTCCTTGTGCTTGGTCCTAAGGAAACTTGTAATAGTTTAAAATATTTAAAAATGAGATTCTCAGTAATAAACAGCCATGTCCAAGGTATTCTAGAAAACAACATTTTAAGGACTATCTTATCACTGCTGATAAATTGTGCTGTACTACCATTGGACCCCAGATGTAAGATCCGAATGTAAAATCAGTTAGAATCAAGTGGCAGACACGCCTGGACTTTTCCAGAGTACTAAAATTTTGTTATGGTGTTTTGAAGGCAGAACTAGCAAAAAAATACATAATTCAAAAAAAAAAAGACCTTTTTCCTGGCAGAAGTATAACCAGCAAGACCCTCTAATGTGTGAGTGTGGACAGTGGTTTTCCAGAATACGGATCTCATGAAGGAATTTTGCAGTCTTACTTTCCCACATCTTACGTTTACCACTTTTTAGCTTTTCTTTTTTTCTACTACTTTTATTTTCTAAAGAAAAGTGCCCAGATTTCTTGTTTACTTGTCCTTCTGGACCTTCTCATGCTTGTGCAAATTCAGTTTTTAACATTTATTCATTTTAGAAACTTTTTATTATTATAAGACTTGTGGCCAGCAGAAAAGAAAACACGAAGTATATTGAGTTACTTACAGTGGCAATTGATATTGTTACTGTAATACCAAGAACAAAAACAGGAAACAATGGGCTAGAGTCAGCACACGTGGCACACAACTCATGTGCCTCCAGGAAGCCCGTTGGCATCCCAGGGACATTTATGGGAGATGATGGCTCAGGTCCACCCAGCTCTGCCGGGTCTGGGCAGCGCCCAGCACATGCAGAGAAAGAGGTCAGGTGCCAGCCCTGGAGGCCAGCCTCTCTCATCAGCATATGTCCTCCTTGACCTCATCTGACCTCTCTGATTTCCCTCATCTCTATCATGAAGATGTCATCGCATCTCCCAGAGCACAGTAAGGGAGTTCCCTGAAATCTTGTGCTATAAAGTGCTTACCCCTCATGCCTGCAACAGAGTATGCACTGCTTATTATGTACCACTCAGCCCAGTTAGCACCAAACAGCGACCCAGAGAGACTCGAGCCAGACTGCTCTGCCACTCACTGGCTGAGCCACCTGGGGCAATTTACTTAGCCTCTCTGTGCCACAACTTCCTTGTCCATAGCCCAGTGATACTATTAATAGCAACCTACCCCACTGGACTGTTGTAAGGATTTTAAAAATCTAGGTAAAAATAATACCACTATTTGGCATGTACCTAGTGCCGACTACGTGTCAGTCATTGAACCAATGCACTTTATGCATCTTACACTTTTCATCCCTGAGGCAGCCTGTGAGGTGCTAGTCCCTTCTTATCCCCTTTTTACAGACAAGAAAACTGAGAGCATCGTCCAAGTTCACACAGCCAGCATGCAGTGGAGGCAGAGTTCGAACGCAGGTCACCCTAATCTAAAGCTTGTGCTTCCCAGCCCTACAGTCTGTGCTGAGCCTGTGTCCCCCCAGGAAAACAACATGGGCACGTCCGGAATGCTAAGATGCTTCCAGGGCACGTCCAGGCACTAACAACGCCGAGAAAATCATCTAATATCTTGGGAAGTTTAGGAAGCCTGGCTCCCAGGCTGATGACACCCCAGCACCCTCATTTGCAAACCAGATTTGGGGCTGAGTGCAGAGGCACCATCAAGAGGGCATCGCACACTGTGCTTAAAAGTCAAGCACTTTTGAAAACATCTGCTTGTAATTGTATGCCACTGATCGAAATGAAAAACAAACTCAGCTGCCAAGCAACAGTGGAAAGAGGACAAGGAGAACAGAACTAGTGCCACACGACTAGTTAGCACATCGTCACAGATGGTCGCAATAAGAGCCCACCCGAAAAAATAACCGAACAAGGAAAATTACGGAGGACTCTGCCAAAAGTTATTTTATATTCTAGTATGTAAAATAGAAAACTGTTATTTTTCTATTAAGTGGCACAAATCTATAGGCCTAGTTTTCTTTAGTGGGAAATTCCTTTAATTAGTTGGTTCTATCAGAGCGCTGCAGACTCAAAGCATCTGACTTTTGCAGCAAAAAGCTCCCTGGCCTCTGTCCTCGCCTCTTTGGTGTCACAGGACGAGGGCTGGCGCTGGCTCCGGGTCCTTGGAGGGAAGCGTCCTCCCCTCTCGCAGCACCCGAGTCAGGACAGAAAACATTCATGCTTGCAATGCTTTGGAAGAAGTTCCAGACGGGCTTTCTAGGTCACACAGCTGGTAAGGGCAGAGTCGAGATTTAAACCCTCGTGGTTTGGAGTCCACACCACCCAGTTCATCTCTTCCGCTTCTCTGTGACGAGCCTTTAACCTGATCTGACCATGACCTGGGTGCCCACCTCAGGACAGACTTGTGTATTCTTTCATTTAAAAAATCCCATGTTTTTATCATCTCCACAACATCCCCCTCCCAACTTAGAACTCTCAGCTAAAATTGCGTCTCAGGCTCAGCCTGACAGGGATGGGGCTGCTGAGGTGAGGAGGAGGTTTACTCAAAAAGATGGTGAGGGGGAACCCAGCTTCAAGGGATCGTGAGAAGTCAGGCCTGGCATTGGTTCCAGGAGCAATGTTCAAAGCTCCCCACACAGGGTCTCGACTTTGCAGAGGGAAAAGAGCCTTACGTAAGATGTCTCAGTCAGCTTGGGCTGCTATGACAAAATACCATAAACGGGATGGCTTAAACAACACACATTTATTTCTCACAGTTCTGGAGGCTGGAAGTCCAAGATCAAGGCTCGTATACAGTTGTCTTTTTGTTGAATCCCCACCCAACAGAGATAGAAGGCTATCTCTCTTCCTCTTTTATAACAACACCAGTCCCATCCTAGGAGCTCCAACCTCATGACCCAATTACCCCCCAAGGTCCCCCACCAAATATCATCGTATTAGGGCTTCAACCTGTGAACTTGGAGGAGAGACAAGCACTCAGTTCGTAGCACTAGGAATAAAACAGCCAGCCACATTTATCTTGCAAAACCATTTTTGGCCCAGTTTCTCCATCTCCCTCCCCGCCTACATCCAATTGGTTGCCTCTTAGAAATTACAGGAACTCCTTTCTCTCTGCTTTCGGTTCTTATTACTTCATACCCCAAATTTTGCAGTAGAGTGACTTTTTTCCGCTGATCTCTCTCGCTCTCCCATTTTCTCATCCACCCTGCACACAAATGTCTGGTCATTTCTTCCTCTACTTAAGGGGTCAGAACTCCCCATTGCCCATATGTTTAAAGTTCTTTATCCACAAATTCTGTCCCTCTAGGATCTGATCCCTACTCAGCTGCATGAATTATCTGCTCCAAACAAATTACTCTTTCCCTATTCCCTTGATAGGTCTCATGGTTCTCATCTGTTACCCCCTCAACCAGCACCAAGCTTAGATCCAGGTAAGAAGGGCCTTTGCTCCACTTCATACCTAGGGGACCTTGCTCTGGCCTTGTCTCTCTTCCCGGGGTGAAAGATTGGCAGGCCAAGGGGATGTGCCCGCCTGAGCCCAAGTCCTGCCATTTAGTACATGCTCTGGACCTGAGACCCAGAATTCCCTGCTCTAATGGTGCAAGGGCAGCTCTCATGGCCTGTGCAGGGGTGCGGGTGGTGGGTAAATGGACTGAGCTTAGATGTGCAGGCCGGGATGTTCACACATGTGCAGAGGAGGAACCTGGGTGGAAAAGGAGGGAGCATGCCTCATACTATGGGCCAGGGCCTGGCCTTCCCATACCACTGCCAAGTTCCAGAACCTGGGGATTATAAAGTACATTTGTCAAGGTGAACAGATAGAGCATATTTTATTTAACATTTGTTAGTTTGATTGATAGCTTTAAAATAGAACACATTTTATCTAACAGTCTGTTAGTTTGCCTTAGGACTTTAAAATATTAAGACATGAGGTATGTGGGTTCCATTTATGTTCCTGTCCCAGGATCCAGAAATGGTGGGGGCTCACATCCCTTCTGCCTGCATTTCTACCTCTGAAATTTTACCCTTCTCTTTAGCTACAGGTCAACCCTCACCTTTACCATAAAACATATACTGACCACCCCAGCTACAATTTATTTTTCCCTATGCTTGGTTCATTCACAAGCCAGTCTCAGTTCCCAACTTCTATGGTGGGAACTAAAAAGGCACTTATGAAGAAACAGTCCCTTTCCCCCAGAGCTTACACATTAGAAAAAGAGTCACAGAGGTCAACACTCACCATGCACAGTCCACCAGCACCTTCTGATTACAGTGGCATCACATCCAAATTATATTCCATATATGACACGTCCTGCGATCTCGCTGGCTAAATTCCCAATTCAAGGTACCATGACTCCGAACCTAGACTGCTCCTCTGCTCTTGGCCTGCTGACAGCCCGTTCCCCACCAGCAGCCATAAGAACGTTCTGCCCTGCTGAAAACCCTCCAATGGCTTTGCACTGCAATTAAAATAAATTCAAACCCCTAACCGGGCCCCCATTGACCTCTCCAGCCCATCTCCTGGATCCCTCCCTCGCATCCTCTACTTCAGTGACTCCTCAAGCCTGCCCTGGCTTCTTTCCGTCTTGCAAACATCTTGGTCCAATCTTACGGGCCTTTGAACTTGCTATCTCCCCAACAGGAAGCTTCTTCCCCAGATCCTCACATGGCCTCTTTTGTCTCATTGCTTATTTCCCAGTTCATGTGTTACCTTCCCCAAGGGACCTACCCCAACTTCCCCAATGAAAGCCCCTCCAAGTTCCTTACTATCCCATTATTCTATGCTATTTTCTTAATTTATTTACAAGTGTACTGTCCGTTTCTCCATCTAGAATTGGATTCCATGAGAACAAAGACTTTGTTTTGTCCATAACTGTCTCCCTGGTGCACACAACGCTGTCTGGCATATTGTTGGCACTCGGTGAACTTTTGTTGGATGAATGAATGACTGCAGTACAATGTGATATGTGCAGGGTGCCATAGAAGCCATAGGAGGAACCCAGTTTTACCTGGGAGAGTTGGTTTTGACTACAGTTTGGGCTTGAGGAGTTGGGGATGGTGGGAAATGTGGAGACATAGTCAGGGGAGACCATACATTTGGTCATGCTAAAGAGTTTAAACTTTAATGGGAAAGCCAGGAGGAACCAGTGCAGGGTTCGAGCAGAAGTGCGTGATCAGATTTGCGTCTTAGATATCAGTTGGGAGAGAGTTGGAAAAGGGACTAGAGAAGGCAGAGCTGGAGGCAGGGATTGAAGTCGGGACAAAACTTACTACATAGAAGACAGAGGGGGATTCCAGTCAGAAAAATAGCTAGACAGAGCTTTATCAGCAAATCCACACACGAGGTTCCCCATGTGTGTATTCAGGATAAAAGATAGGGTTAAAAGGACAAGTGTGTGGAGGAATGAAGAGATGGAGCAGTCTCTGGTGGCTGCTGGGTTTCAGGTTAGATGCAACCTTTTTCAACCCAGATGCTTGGAGAGAATCAAGCCATGTGTGTAGTGATTAACCTCCCTCCTAAGCATCTGGAATGGTTCTAGATATGTGCTGTTGGTGGAAGGATTGAGAAGACAGTCACCCAAATCATTTTCTGGGTTGTGTAGGTCAGAGGAGGACTCCCGTTGAGAGTTGGGTAGATCATGGTATCACTGGGGAAGACAGAGGGAGAAGCATGTTCAGGGGAAAGATAACGAGTTCAGTTTTAATCATATTGACTTTGAGGCAATGAGTGAGCTGTGAAAAAGTCAGAGAGAGAAATCAAAATATAGGAGTTAGTTGACACCAAGGAAGTTGCTCAGAAAAAGGGTAAGCAAAACAAAGATCCAGGCAAAGCCCTGGGAAGCCTCATTATTTAAGGCTTACTTTAAAGCTGCGGGTTAAAGAGTTGGCTGAGTCAAGGGATCCCAAGGGGAAGACCTAGAATAAGACAGAAGTTTGCAGAACACAGGACAGAACGGTGTATGGTATTGGGGAAGCCAAAGGAGTTTCAAGAAGAAAGGCATGATCAATAATGGCACCATAATAAAGGGGAAGTAGGAAAAGTACAGAAACATACCTGTGGATTTAGCAATATGGAGGTCGCTTCATCTAATCCTGGGAAAGCATCCCAATAATTCTTCTCATTTTGAAGCCGTGTACTCATTATTATTATTAATTATTATTATCCTACTGCTAGTAATAGTGGTCCTAGTAGTTTCAATGGTTGGATGGGGAAAGCAGGGGTGAATTACTCAAAGGATGTTAGAAATAATTTTCCAAAGCGTCTAGAGCCACAGCTAGAGGACAGATTATGATGGATCCTTCACTCATCAGAGCTACAGCAGTCCATCCTATGAACTAGCTTCTTAAAAGTCACCAAGAGATCCTACATCCAATAAACCATTTCTGTGCAGTTCACCATTAAAACAAAATCTGTCTTTTTTTTTTCCCCCAGTGATTCGAATTTAATTTATTCTCATTTATTAAAGCTACTTTCTGGGACTTGAAAATGCTTTCTAAATGTTCATTCCATTTTTACATTCGCAATCTATTTCATTCAAGACGCCTTACTGCACATTGAATTGCTTGCTAAAGTTGAAAGAGATCAATAAATAGCGGCAAAACTACAGGAGGTCATTTAATTTTTTTTTTATTAACAGACCCAATAAATCTGAGCCTATTTTCTCCAAATAAATCAGCTGGAAATCGAAAATTGCTTAGGGGCAATTTATGAGGTTAAATCTAAAAATAAAATTTTACTTTCATTTGTGGCTGGTATTAACATGACAAAGCTTCAGCAGAGCTTGCTTAGGACTGAATTTATAGCCCCCATTTGCACAAATATCTTTTGCATAACTGTGTACTAGCAAGTGAAGAGATTTGAAACAGAGCAGAGCGAAACTAAAAATGCAGTCAATAGGGAGAAGTTCTCTGTATTTAAAGGTTTTAGGGTATGTGTTAAAATTCTGATTTTTAGGTAAAATTTTTATAGGAAGTTTCATTTTGAAAATGACCTGGGTTCTCTAGAATTTACTGCGGCTACTTAAGGCAGAAGGAGTGAAACTTTAACCTCTAAGACAGGTTTATTTGAGTTCATCTAGACATGGGGTGATGTTGCTTTGGCTACAACCAGCAGCATAATTTTCCCTTTGGTGAGCAGCAGGAGCTGTGAACAGTGATTAATTGGCTAATTAGAATTTCAAAGGGCAGTGATAACAGTGGTGAACAGAAGGAACCGACAGGAGAAGTTCAAGTCCATTAAAACACTGCAATCACTGCGTTTTTCCTTCCCTATCTCTTCAAGTCTGCCTTTCCCTCCATCTCTCTCTGTTCTACAGGTTTCTTCTGGTCTCTAAGCCTAGCCCTCATTCTTGCCCTCCCAATTAGCCTTCTTTATGCCTTTCTCCAGCCTCTTTCTTTATACCTTTCTTCGCCATCCACAAAACGAAACTGAAAAATAGAACTCTTTTTCTTAGTAAAGTTTTATTGTCCCTCTTCCTCAATTCAAAAGCAAGTTGAGCTTTTTTTTCCTCCCAACCTGTGATTGCTTACTTGTGTGGGACCCCCAGATTTTGTTTCACCTCCTCTGCATCAGTGGGCCACAATATTAAATGGATTCCCAGACTAAGGGGACCCATAGTTAGCTTAGGAATAGCGAACTTGTGCAGAGAAATCAACAATGAGGATTTTTCCCAGACACAGTCAACATCACTGGCTTTAATAGCCTAGCAACTTGAAACTATCCCACAAACTTTCCCTCTTGCTTAAATCAAAAACTGAGAATCAGGCAAGTGAATCAAGCTATTCCTTAGGTAGGGAACATGCCAGCAGAGCAGGGCGTGACTTGTCCTGACCTGGAAAGGAAAATGGTGCCGCACCCTTGGGAAGAGACGCCAAGGGCACTTAAGGCTGAGGGCGCATCATCTCAGCCTGCAGAGCTGCTGAGATCTGGAACCAGGTAGCACTGTGTCAGCCTCTGACTTCTTGAAAGATCTGCAACTGGTTTGTCGAGTTAATACCCACAGCATTACGATTATGACTTTACACATGATAATACATTATCCCCCACATAGGAAATGTCAAATAAATGTATAAAATCATTTGGCTTCCATTACCTTATAAATCTGATTATTGAGGGCAAAGGATTTTGCCTTTCAGGATTTTCCTCCTTACTTCGTCTCCAATGACATTCACTCTCTCTCACTCCAAATCTAAGCGACCCCTGGGAATGGAAGCTTCTCTTATGATTATATCACAGGACTAGGGGCTTCTGTTTCCAACTTTGTCTCAGTTACACTTAACTGACCCTTTGTTCTCTTGTCTTCGTCTGTGTAATGAGGATAATAACACTTTGCATGGAAACTGATTCTCAGATGAAAGGTAACTAAATGTTATTAAATGTTTTCATCATCCTCCTCCAACGGTGGAAGTATTCTGGGTGTGGCCAAGACAAGAAGGAGATGATCCTGAGAACTCCCAACGAAGACCCAAGAATTGAAAATGTTTCTGGAGAGGCAGCTGTAGCACAGGGATTAAAAGCATAAACTGAGACTATGCTGAAGCTGAAATGTAATAATGTACACCAGAAATTTACACAATGTTATAAACGAATGTGACCTCAATAAAATTTTTTTTTAAAAAAAAATCATAGACTGAGAGAGCCAGGCTGGCTGGATTTGCCAGTTTTCCTACTGACTAGCTGTCTCAGTTTCCCCAAATGTGAAATGGAGGTGTAATAGTGACCCTCTCACCAAGGATTGTAATTAGGATTATGCAAGTTTATATTTATAAAGCTCTTAGAACGGTGCTTTCAATGTCAAAGTCCTGTGTAAATAAAAATTCAGCATTTCTGATTATGCTGGAGAAAAGGCACCTGTTTGTCTGAAAAGATGCCTTTCTGGGCGTTGTCACTCATAAGCAAGAGCTGAGTTCAAACACAGGAGCATCTGTTGATGAAAGGAAGAAGCGACCATAAAAATCCATCAATGACTGGTCTTTAAACTAGTTTGTCTCTCTACTGTCTAAAAAATGTTTGCTCATATAACTCCCACAGTTTAAATTTGGTATCTAAAATTGTATTATGACTTTTGGTAAGTTTATTTTTGTTATTAGGAGATAGAAAATACAAAATGAGATAAACTGAGGATTGACTGTAATTGCAAAAAATATCTCAAGACTTGATTGGGAAAAATAGACTTTACCTACCTTGATGAATATAGCTGGATACATCTGAAAGAAATTTCATAAAATGTTGATGTGTGGATTTATCAAATACATCAGCAAAATTTTGGGTAGACCACAAAAATATTCCAGTTGTACTTAAAAAGATCAGCTTCAATAACCTATATTGTTTGGGCTGCTTGAAATTGACAGCATCCATTCCTACGTGATCTAAAATCAGCACCAAGGTTTGACAGAATTGTATATAAAACAGGGGAAGATAATAAGCCTTATGTGTTCAAGTTGCCTTGATAAATTAGTCAAAGAGGCTTCCTCAAATCACTATTTCTATTTATACCTGTCTAGCTCTCCAAAAATTTTTACACCCATGGGCAAAGCACCACAGTAAGATTTGGGACAGGTAATGGATAGGCTTTTATTCTTTCTAAACTGATAGGAACAATTTTACTAAAATCTTTTTTAAACAGTTATGGACCAAGCTCCCTCTCAAGGAAGTCATCTTAGGAAAAAAAAATGTAAGCACATTGAGGATACCAAAACAGATTCCTTTTAAGAAGCTGGGCATATGTGTAGATGACCGGTAGTGCTTCCCTCTTCCTCCAAGAAAGATGGAAGGGGATGCTTTTTATCCCCTACAAGGGCCACTGAAGGTTGGTGGTTAGGGGAAGCAAGCAGGAAGAAATGTTATGGTTGCTTGCCACAGCTTGGTAAGATAGAAGGAACATACCGGAAGGCAAGCACGGCAAGAGGTGCCACTGGTTATGGGCAGAAAGATGACCTGTGATTGTTTTAAGCATGAGACACTATTTCAACTCTATTTCATCTACTCCCTCCACCCTCCATGCCTCAGACACTAGTTGAAACTGTGTTCCAAATTGCAATATACCAAAGATTATGGACAGAGTTACACTTACAGAAGTAATGTTATGAAGACTATCTACTTAGATTTTTTCATAAATGCAATTCCTTACCCTTTGTCCTTTAAAAATAAAGGTTGAATTGCTAAATAACAACCCAGTAAGGTTGTTACGGCCTTTCTGGTCTTTCTCAAAAAAATAACCAACCCTTTATAAATATTCAGAAGCTTTGACTCCATCAAATTGACCAATAGAACACTGCAAATGAGAAACAGAAAATATTTGCAAGACAATTGGCATCTCATTTTTAGAGAAGGCTGTTTTTTAACAGAAGTAGTTTAACATTTTTGCCTTCATTTTATTTAAAAGTAGACCAATGGAGAAACTGTAGTTTAGAAGAAAAGACAGTATAAAAAGGAACCCAGTGCCCCTCTCATCTCTCTGCATAATGTATGCTTGTGGGAGAGCCCTCTGGGGGAACAATCAGACGATTGATTCCAATGACCATTCTCTATTTATTCCAGTTATAAAATGAAAACGGGACTCAACATGAGATTTTTATTATTAAGGAACTTAAAGAAAAATGAGTTTATTTGATATCTTGTTACATCTTAAGCAGTTAACAAATTTGTAAGGGTCTATTTTCTTTTAGTGTAATACCACTACACATGCGATTGATTTTTTTTAATTGCAACAAATTCAGATATTTATTTGCAACTCTGAAATTTTCTAATTCTGCCGTTGCTTTGGCCTGGGGTAAAAACGAATGTGACAACCATAAATAGAGTGGGGAGATAATTTACGCCTACATATACATTTAATCAATCCGTCAGAATGCTCATTATATATGTGCATTTCTTTCTACTTTTGTCATTTTAACAGATTTAGGCTGCTAGTAACAGAAAAAGCATTGTCTCACATAACAAGAAGACTCAAAGTGGGGCGCCTCAAGGGCCAGACAACTCCATGGCCCAACTGTGTCACCAAGAAAAGAGTTTCTCGCCCTCTTTCTTCTGTGCCTTCTTGAGCATGTAGACTGTGTACCCCCACTGGAATGTTTAGAGTCCCAAGATGGTTGTCGCAGGTATGGGTGTCTTACCCAGGGTATCACCAGATTTCCAGTGTCAGAGAAGACCACCTCTCCTTGCTCTGTCTTCCTTCTTCACCAGCCAGGAAACCTTTCTCAGAAACCTCCTGTCAGACCTCAAGTCTCACTAGCAAGGATTGGGTTGTATGTCTCTGTCTAAAACAATCACAATCAAAGAGAGTAGGATTACTTGGATTGGTTTAGAGGATTCACATTAACCCCCACATTCCACAGGAGAAGTGTAAACCCAACCAAATTTTAGATTAGTGAGCAGGGAAGTTTGGGGTCGGGGGTGGTCTGAGGCGACAGCTGGCTGTTGAGGAGGCAATGATATTGAACGTATATTGGCAGGAGTACAGATCCAGAAAGTGTGAATTATTAGTTCAGAAATGTTCACTGTGGTCCCGGGGATTTCGCCTTTTAAAATGAGCAACCTAGTATTCAGACCCCATGTTGTTTTATTTTCTTGATAACTGTCAGACAAGATTTTATGTACAGAGTTGGTTTAGGTCTCTCTCCTCCACTAGAATGTAAGTTCCTTGAGATTGGAGGCTGCGTTTGTCTTGTTCACAGCTGTGTCTCCACCATCTAGCACAGTGTAATCAGCACACGGTAGGGACTTATCAAATATTTGTTGAAGAAATGATGAAAATTCAAGGAGGGTATTGTAATCCCCCTCCAGCCACAGTGTGGAGATCATGCTTTAGAAATGATGCGCTGGGGCTGGCCCAGTAGCACAGTGGTTAAGTGTGCATGTTCCGCTTCGGTGGCCCAGGGTTCACCGGTTCGGATCCAGGGTGGGGACATGGCACTGGTTGGCAAGCCATGCTGTGGGAGGTGTCCCACATATAAAATAGAGGAAGATGGCATGGATGTTAGCTCAGGGCCAGTCTTTCTCAGCAAAAAGAGGAGGATTGGCAGCAGATGTTAGCTCAGGGTTAATCTTCCTAAAAAAAAAAAAAGAAAAAAAAGAATGATGTGCTTTTATGTTGCAAACCAAAAATGTAAAGCCATCCATCTTTTCATACACATGTGGTTGGGCTCCATCCCCTGATACGGGAGAACTCCCCCATAGCCATTGTCCACCCTGCCATTAAGGAGGTTGTGTGACATGGTGCACAGACAAGAGGTTTGATTGGGCTACACTCCAGTAGAACCTTGGGATGGAAGCACACAGCTAGAAAAACACACCTGTAAGTGCCACAGCAACATAAAAAGGCAGAGCGGTTACCCAGGCATTGGACCAAGACTGACAGAAACAAAACAAGAAAACACAAGGGCAAGAAATATTAAATTTTAAGATCGTATGGGCTGATTTGAAAACTGTAAGGTGATTCATTCTCTAAACTTTAAACATGCAATTTGTATGTTCCTGCAAATTAGCTTATGAATAACTGAAGAAGATCAGGGAGCGGTACCTACTCTGGCAGGGTTTTGATATAGATCACTTCAATTTATTTTAGCATTTATATTATATGTATATATGACATAGTTTTTCAGATATATAACCCCTGAAGGTGCTGAAATTAAATCGTATTTTGAATAGCACTGGATGTTTTATTTATCTATGTTATTTATAAAACTTATTAAGCATCCTTAAATTCTAAGATGCAAAAGTATCGAAGAAATCACAATTCCTCCTTTTAAGTTTCTTACAATTTAGAGCAGAGGCTGAGACATGCACATGAACAATTATAATTCAAGGTAGCATGAGATCAATGTCTTAAGAATAGTACAAACAAAATATTATAACAAATTAAAGAGAAGGGGAGCGATATCCAGCTGAGATGATCAGAGAATGGTCCATGAGGGAGATGGCAGTGGATCTGAGCTTGTCAGATGGATTTTGGGAGGGAGGCAGAGAGGCGCTCCCAAAGAAATTCTAGTCGCTGGACCAGATTGTGGTGGTGTTGGCTAGAGCCATTAACCAACTCTACCTTCAGGTGAGTGTTTGATGTTCCACCAGTCTTTGACTTCAGCTCTCTCCTGTTCAATGTTTTAATCAACATCTTAGAGAAAGACTTATAAGCCTTTAACAAAAGGTGTGCTTATTCAGATTTGTTTGTAACACAAAGCAGATAGAAATAGAAACTATACTGCATGACAGACAAAAGATCCAAGAAAATCTCAACTGGCTAGAATAACTGATGGTATCTAGAAAGAAAAAATTTAACAAATAAATGTAAAGCTCTTCACTTTGATTCAAAAAAATTATCACCCAAGTATAAGATGGAATGGCCTTGGATTAACAGCAATCCACATAAAAAGAGACTTGAGGAGGATTGGTTGATTATATGTGAAATGTCTACCCTCAAGCTAACTGCATACATTTAGCCTAAAATTTATCCATTCAATAAACATTTTTTTAATTAAACACTCTGCACAAAGTACCACATAAGGAAATAAAGGTATAACAATTAATAAAAATGATCCCCGTCCTTAGGGACATACAGCTTATAATAGAAATGAGCGAACAAATACAATTATAATATCGTGCTGTGAACGTATAAAGTATAGGTTTCCAAAATAACAAACAATCCCAGTGAATACTGGTCAGATCACAGCAATGTTTTGGGCTAAATTTGCACACACATTTTTTTAACAGCTTTCTTGATTCATATACTATATAATTCACTCTTTTAAAGTATACAATTCAATGGTTTCTAATATATTCACAAGTTTGTGCAACCATCACCACAAAGTAATTTTAGAACATTTTCATCACCCCTAAAATAGACCCTTGACCATTAGCAGTCATTCTCTTTTACCCCCAGCCACCAACACCATCCCCACAGCCCCAAGTAACCAGTAATCCACTTTCCATCTCTATAGATTTTCCTATTCTGGACATTTCATATAAATGGAATCATACTGTATGTGGTCTCTCGTGACTGGCTTCTTTTGCTTACCACAATGTCTGGAGGTTCATCCATTTTTACCATGTATCAGTATTTCTTTCTTTTTATTGTTGAATAATATCCCATTGTATGGAGACACCATACTTAATTTATCCATTTATCAGTTGATGAATATTTGGATTGTTTTCACCTTTTGGCTATTATGAATAATGATCCATGTTCAAGTTTTTTTGCCAACACATTTCATTTCTCTTGAGTATATACCTAAGAGTGGAATTGTTAGGCCACATGGTAACTCTATATTTAACATTTTGAGCAACTGTCGAATAGTTTTCCAAAGTTGCTGCACCATTTTACATTCCTACCAACAATGTGTGAGGTTTTCAGTCTCCCTACATTCTTGTCAACTCTTGTTATTGTCGTCTTTTTGATTACAGCAATCCTAGTGGGTGGGAAGTGGTATCTCATTTTGGTTTTGATTTGCATTTGTCTAACAAGTAATGATATCATACATCTTTTCACGTGCTCATTGTCTATTTGAATGTCTTCCTTAGAAAAATGTCCCCTTGGATCTTTTGCCCATTTTTAATTGGGTTATCTATACTTTTATTATTGAGTTTTAGGAGTTTTTTATATATTCTGAATAATTCTCATATCAGATAGTTGATTTGCAAATATTTTCTCCCATTCTGTGGGTTGTCTTTTCACTTTCTTGTTAGTATTATTTGCAATACAAAGCTTTTAATTTTATAAAGTCTAATTTTTCTATGTTTTTGTAGGAGTTTTACAGTTTTAGCTCTTAGATTTACATTTGTGACCCATAAAGTGTTAACTTTTGTATATGGTGTGAGGAAGGAGTCCACCTTCTTTTGCACATGGATATTCACTTATCCCAGCATCATTTGTTGAAATGACTATTCTTTCCTCATTTAATTATCTTGGCATCCCCATCAAAAATCAATTGAACCTTGCATTTTAGGGCTTATTTCTGGACTCTCAATTCTTTTCCGTGGATCTACATATCTATTCTTTGGTGAGTCCCACACTGTCTTGACTATTGTAGCTTTGGACTAAGTTTTCATATTGGGAAGTGCTACTCCTCCAACTTGGTTCTTGCTTTTCAAGACCATTTTGCTTATTCTGAGTCCATTGAATTTCCATGATCAGCTTAGGACAACGTATTTTAAGAAGGATACTGATAAACTGGAGTATACTAGAGGACATTAGAAGAAAAATTTCAACAACTTGTGATGTTTAATCTTAAGATGAAATATAGAAGTGGAGTATGAGAGATGACTTCATATACTTAAAAGGTTATTGTAATGTGGAAAATCATTTCAGTGAATTCTTTGTTACTCCAGATGGTGAAAATGACTGAGAGGGAAACCTCATTTCACTATCAGGATGGACTTTATAACAACTAAACTTAGTCATAAATAAACCAGATTTTCTCACCCTCTGGTCTACCCATCCCTGAAAAAATTCAAGCCAAAGCCTATCCATCAGTAATGTAGAAGAAATTCCAGCATTGGATAGAAGATAATATGACTCTATGGTATGTAGTTGTGGATAGCAATGATTAACTAGGCACTGTCACTGGACGTTATCTCAATTAATCCCCCCAACCGTAAGAGACGGATACTATTATTATCCCTTTTGCTAGATGAAGAAAGAGGCTTAGGGAGGTTTAGTAACTTGTCCAACGAACACAGTTAAAAAGTGACAGAGCATGCACTCAAACTTAGTTCTATTTGACACCAAAATCCATGCTCTTAACCTGTATCATCTGAACACAAGTTATGGTGGCAGATATAAGAAGAAAAATAAATATGATAGATCATGCAAAGGAAGAGGAAGAGGAGCTATTGAATTTGCTGAATGTGGTCATTTAGAAAGAGTATGTTGCCAAGGATGTTTGAGAGTGCAAGCTTCAATAACTAGGGGGAGGAGAGGTGCTTATTAATAGGAATATGAAAGTCAATAGGAGACATAGTTTTTGGTGGATGCCAATAGCAAGCTCATCCATGTACTGCAGGTAAGTGTCCTGTGCAGATTTGGGCTCAAGCCTACTTGCTCAAGCAGCCATGGTTTGACTACTCTTCTAGGTGAGTCACAGACAGCTGACTCTGAGGCTTTGAGCTGGAGTTTGAGAGAATGGAAATAAAATGAATAGAGCGGGAATCCTCGAGGAGACACTAGATTGGGATTCTTCCCTTGGTGTTATCAGATATGTTAAACTTGAGCATAAGAAGAAGTATTAAAGAACATACAATGGAGAAAGGACAGTGTCTTCAATAAATGGTGTTGGGAAAACTGGACAGCCACTTGTAAAAGAATGAAAGTAGACCATTATCTCATGCCATACACAAAAATAAACTCAAAATGGATCAAAAACTTGAAGATAAGTCCTGAAACCATAAAACTCCTGGAAGATAATATCGGTAGTACACTCTTTGACACTGAACTTGAAAGGATCTTTTCAAATACGAAGTCTTCTCAGACAAGGGAAACAAAAGAAAAAGTAAACAAGTGGGAGTTCATCAGACTAAAGAGTTTCTGTAAGGCAAAAGAAACTAGAATCAAAACCAAAAGACAACCAACAAATTGGGAGAAAATTTTTGCAAATCATATATCCAATAAGGGGTTAATCTCCATAATATAAAAGGAACTCACTCAACTAAACAACAAAAGAAACAAACAGCCCGATCAAAAAAATGGGCAGAGGATATGAACCGACATTTTTCCAAAGAAGATATACAGATGGCCAATAAACACATGAAAAGATGTTCCACATCACTAAGCATCAAGGAAATGCAAATCAAAACTACACGAAGATACCACCTTATGCCTGTTAAAATGGCTGTAATCACTAAGACTAAAAATAACAAATGTTGGAGAGGGTGTGGAGAGAAGGGAACCCTCATACACTGCTGGTGGGAATGAAAACTGGTGCAGCCACTATGGAAAATAGTATGGAGATTCCTCAAAAAACTAAAAACAGAACTACCTTATGACCCAGCTATCCCACTACTGGGTATCTACGCAAACAACTTGAAATCAATAATCCAAAGTAACATGTGTACCCTTATGTTCATCACAGCATTATTCACAATAGCCAAGACATGGAAATAATGTAAGTGTCCATCAACTGACTGGATAAAGAAGAGATGATACACACACACACACACACACACACACACACACACACAATGGAATACTACTCAGCCAGGAAAAAAGACAAATTCATCCCATTTGCAACAACATGGAAAGACCTGGAAGGAATTATGCTAAGTGAAATAAGCCAGACTGAGAAAGACAAACATCAGTTGATTTCCCTCGTCTGTGGAATATAAACAAGCACATGAACAAAGAAAACAGTTCAATGATTACCAGGGGAAGGGGGGCTGGGGGTTTGGCACAGGGGTGAAGGGGAGCACTTATGTGGTGACAGTCAAGAAATAATGTACAACTGAAATTTCACAATCATGTAAAGTATTATGAACTCAAATTTTAAAAAAGTATTAAAGTATAAAGTAGAGCATCCAAATGTGCAGAAGACAATTAAAATGTGAGGTTGAAGCTTAGATCAGTAGAGAGAATTGTCCTTTAAGAGATGGCTGAAGACAAGAAAGTATTAACTCTCTGAGCCAAAGACCATAGGGAAGAAAACTGGGAGGACTTGCCACCTAGCTTTTTGTCCTGCAGCCCCACTGAGTCACCCAGAACTTGCAAGCTTGTATGCCTAAAATTTCCTGAAGTCAGTGTCCCTTGAAAAACTAGCATTTAGTTAGTGTCTCCTTATTCAGGACTCTGAGCCTGGCACCAAACAGAGAGCTTTGATGGAGAGTACATTATTTGGTACTTAGAACAAAGATCTGAGGCAGATGGTATTCTCTTTAGTGTATAGATGAGAAACCTGAGACTCAGAGAGGTTAAGTAATTAGCCAGAGGCAGGGGCAGAGCAAGGAGTGAAACCCAGTCTGTCTGACACCAGAGTCCATGCACCCCTGGGTGCTCAGAGGCACCGTGCCACAGAGTCAGGCTGCTGCCCACTCTGATCTCAGAGAAAAGAGATCAGATCTGATCCCAGAGGAAGAGATGAAGCTTCAGGTGGGCTGGAGCCCTCACCCGCCCAGCTCCCATCTTGTTCCTTCCTTCTTCCCTTCTTTTGATTCTTCCATCCATCCAAATATCCATCCATATCTTTTAAAAGTATATACTGTCCGTGTGCTGTGTACCAGTCATTGACGATACAGGGAACGACAGGAGAAATCAATTCTTACCCACATGGTGCTTATAGACAAGAGAGAGACAAAGACATAAGCAACTAATTACACATTGATTTAAACTATCTAAATGCTCTTCCATTTATTGATTCACCCAGAAAAAGAAAAGAATTCGCTTAATCACATTTGCTGTAAAACGAGAACCACTTAGGTTAATGAAGAGTCCTAAATTTAGTTTTAAAGCAAAACCAGATTCAATAAGAATTACTTATTTTTACTGAAATGTGCATTCTGCATTGTAGTCCCATTAAAACATCTTAACCAAAACACTAGCAAACTTAGGCAATCTGTTTTTTTAATTGATTCAAGGGATTTGCAAGTTTTGAGTTTCATTGTGAGTGTGTGTGAGTGTGTTTATACTGAATATTGATATTTGGCTTCTGCCACTGAGGTTTCCGCAAGGCAGCCAGGCTTTGGCATAACCCTTAACCTCACTCTGAGCATGTCTGGGCTTGGCTGAGTTAACTTGGGGTGCGGAGGTGAAGACAAGAAGATGGAGGTAGAGCCGAGCTAAGGCCAAGTACGAAAACCTTGCAGGGCTTGAAAATCTTGATTCTCAAGTGTTTTTAAAAAATCTGAAATATCCTTTAAAATTCACCATTAATGAGTCTTTTCCACCCAAGGTATAGTAGAACAGAATTCATTGTGGAGAATCTGTTAAGCAGCTCCATGGGTTCTCATCTTCTAAGCAATGCATGAACTCTGCACCTTCCTCACTCAGCACCTCTGCTATATGATTTAGGCTCAGACTTCTAGTGAAAACAGTGGGCCACACCTCGGGGCCACTCGTGTCATAACAATTCGTGTCCATCTTAATCACATAACTAATGTCAATTCTGCAAGGAACAAAACTTTTAAAAGACAGTTGGTGGGTGGTGGAGGGAGGGGGGTTGTGGCTAAATTAACAGACCCTGATTGCTGACCTTATATAATCATATGCTGAATCTGGTCAAATGTAATCAACTCATTGAAAGAAAAGACAAAATCAGAAAAATTAAATCTCTCTAATCAAAAAGACATTTTCTGGTCCTATAACTCCTTATTGTCCTTTTTGACCTCTCAATTATGAAGGGATAACTAATACTATTGTTTTTTCAGCATGATTATTCTCCACAGAACATGTTAAACTGATTAGAAACCATATAATTTTAAAAATATGTATTTGTGCTTGGTTTTTATGTCTAAGTTGTACACCAGCTCAGCAGTTTCCAGGCTGTAATAACATGTCCAGCAGCCCTTGGTTGACTCTTATATGTTATGATGAGTCAAACCCACATCTCGTTATTTCAGCCCACTTATTCAAAGGGACCAGTACAAACACGTTTCTAGCAATTATGATCAGTAAATAATAGTAGATGCAAATAGTAGGAGAAAAGTCATGAGTCAAGGTCTTGATTCTCAGAAGATTCCTTCTTTCCAAAATGAGCTTGAATTTTCCACCTTGGCTAATTACAATGTATTTCTAGACCCTCTGTTTTTAAGCATACAGGTAGATAAAGTAAGTCAAGCTTTGAAATGCCTCTCACAATTAATGAAAGTATAAAAGAAATTTGCAGAGGCACAGTAGACTTATTTTCTTCTTTTTATATTTTAAAATTACTTCCTTCCATACGAGGACTCTCAAGGACATTTTCACTCATTGCGAATGGCAGGATTCAAAAAATGATAACCTAATGTCAGGACTATTAACATAGTCACAGCACTTTGAACTTTGTAGTTACTGGTAAAGGCGTGAGAAGAAAATGGTGGTGTGTGGGAAATTATCCCAAGCTATCCCAGAGGTTATGGAACAGGAAGGCACGCATACTGAATTAAGATGCTGGAATCACACAGTTCATTCAATTGATTTAAAACACACAGAGAAAAACAACGGGAAACAGATAGGGTGAGTTCACGATGATGGGGTGCCAGCAGGTGAAAGAATCCCATACCTGAATCCTGGATTATGAAGGTCCATATGTCCTGTCTCTTTCTCTGCTCTAATGGGGTGCTTATGGGACCAGAGTTGAGGTTTGAGCAAGGGAGCCCACAAACAAAAGGGCCCCTGGGCCAACAACACACATCTGCCCATCTGCCCATCAGAGAGATGCAGGGACAAGGACCCCTGGCCACTATCTGTAGCTTGACGATTAGCTTGCTGAACAGCCATTATCTGCATTTTTTGACCACAGTCCATGCAGGCCCAAAATGGGACCATATTGACAGTCACAGATGAGTGGCTAATATAGGGTGACATAGCTGTCAGCCCAGAGGTAGTATGATCAAGACAAGACTTGATATTTCTATCCATTTCTATCTACAGGTAGCATTCTTGTTTGTTGCATCATGTAGTCCATCTGGCAATTTGTCTTTAACATGTCTTAGCATATACCAAATCACTTTCTATCTATACTTAACACGTGCACGGGTTTCGTCCCTATCACATACGGAACTAGCTTACTTGCTATCTTACTGCCTTCTAACATACGATATAAAATGCTTCACTTATTTTGGCCATTCTATCTTACCACCCCCATCTATAATACACACACACACACACGCACACCAAATTGTAAATGCAAGAAGAGAAGGGATTTTTATGAGTTTTGCTCACTGCTGCATTTCCAGGTACTGGAAAAGTACCTAGCATACGGTGGTTTCTCAAACAATATTTCCTACATCTACTCCACCCCCTTATCACAACCAAATACATTTCTCTCCCACTGACTCGACCTCCACACCAGGTCAGTTGGAGAACAATCAATGTCGGTCAGCTCAAAAACAGCTCCAAAAAAAATCACTCTGGGAAATGTTGTCTCTCTCTGACCAAATTAGCAGATTGTCGGAAGCGGGGCAGGGTTAAGGTTCCATGGAAGCAGAGAGAAAACTATGACACCGCAAAGTACCAAGCACTTCACTGGCCTGTGAGTTTGTCATGCCAGATGGTTGGCTCAAGCGGGGCTATTAGAATTACTTAGGCTTTATTAGTAGATCCTACTTCAAGGGACTTAACAAATTATGTGAGATAGGACTTTTTGCTCATGACTCCAAGAATATTTGTTTGACTAAGAAAGGTGGTTCCTTGGTCTAAGATGAGGATTATTATTCTGTAGGAACTCGTGGTGGCTAAATAATTTAGGGGTGTTGGCATTTCCTCAAGGAAATGGTAACATAACATCATATGGTCCTTCTGCTAAGAAGATAATAATACTCACCCATTCTCACGGTGACATGGCCTTGGGATGTTTCACTAGAGGGTGTGCTGGCTTAGCACAGACCCGCCCGCACACTCCAGCCTGTACTCCCATGGCCCAAGGCATGGATTGGAAAGAAGTCCGACCAGCTGGATCACTGTGGAAGGGAAGCTGGCTCAGCTCATTTAACCTTCTCTCTTTCCAAAATCGGGACTCCCTTTCATCGTCAGCTCTCAGGAGCAGATGTTGGACATTTTGAATGCTACTCCAGGTCCCACCCTGACTTGCTAATCAATCTCAGGCAAGTCATTGTACCATCATTTCAGTCCCTTTCCGTTTTAGTCTTTCTTCTGTAAACATGGGACCTTGCTAATCGATCTCTCAGCAATGACGTAGAAATCAGCTCAAAACTGGTTAATAAAAACAACTTTAGGGAATGTTGTCATTCTATACTCATGCCTCTTTGTTTTTTTCCTAGTTTATTCACTCTTGCCTCCCTCCTAAAAGGGAATGCCCAGACATCCAGCGAACCTCGCCCCTGCCTTGAGCTCGCATGACTGCTCATGCACACAACACTTGGGAGGTGACAGATGTCAGGGCACAACCAGTACTAGCCACCTGTCCCCAGCCCTCAAGCTGCCTCTACATGACCTGTGTCAGCTCGATCTCCCAGGACATTGATATGTTACAGTGAGAGAGAAGGCTTGTACCATGTGTCGTTCTCTCCCATAGAAAAATACCAAGTAAACCAGAGAACTACCATTCGAAGGTTCTAGACTGGGTAATTCTTATGTCTGATGTGAGGAGTGTTTTTGTTGACTTTTCTTTGTCTAACCTGAGCCAGTATCCCACAAGGAGGAAAAACACTTGTACGCTCATAGACTGGAATGGAACATTCTCCCAGCACAGTGTCGGTCAACAGTTGGCTCGCAGTTACGCTGCAGTTTTCAGTTGTCTGGGTTAAGTGTGGGGTGAATTCAGATCCTCACTGTTTTCACGGAATAATCGCTAATGAATATAATCATGTGCCGATGTAATTTGTTTCATTTGCAAGTTGGCAGGAATGAAGAAGGCAGCTTTCTTTAGAAATGATTAGACCACAGTTATTAGGGTGAGGTCATTGGTTTACAATGAAGTCATTTTCCCCCCATGGTTATAATAATAGTGATGGAACTCAGAATCTTGTAGCTGGCTCTTTGGCAAAAGAAAGAGATTAAATTTTCAGAGTTTGGCCTGTCTTCCCCGAGTTGAAGGAATACTTTCCCACACCCGAGGCTGCTGGTGGGTAATGGCCCCCTCATTCCACAAGCATTACTCTGTGTGTCAGGCCTCTGAGGGCCAAGACAGCTCATGGCACTCTCCAACTTGGAGCTGAAGGCTTTACAACACGATGGAGAGGAAGATGTGTCAAATTTAAGTCCCAGATTGGATTTATTGTCCCCTGATCTGTCCTGTGCTAATAAGAGGAAGAGATGGTCTTCAAAAGAAGAGAAAAAGCAGAGCCAACGATTTTGTGCTCCCCACCAAAGAAAAATTATCTTCCCACTGGGGTCAGGAAAAGTTATCAGCCTCAGACCTGTAGGCACGGATTTAATTTCCCATATCATTATTTTTGCCTGCATAGTTACTATTTTTTTAAGTCATGTTTTTATCTCTTTTCCTCTCTTACAAACAGAATATTTCATGGTCTCCACAGACCTATTTTTGGCAAGCTCTAAAAAAATCTGTAAAACATTTAAAGCCCATCATGGGGAAAAAATATCTACTGGAACTAAAATCATCAAATTCTAGGTAATTATTAAAATTCAATTGCTCTGTTAATGAT
Source organism: Equus quagga (assembly GCF_021613505.1). Classification (NCBI taxonomy): domain Eukaryota; kingdom Metazoa; phylum Chordata; class Mammalia; order Perissodactyla; family Equidae; genus Equus; species Equus quagga. Next base: position 18,156,476 of record NC_060274.1, on the reverse strand, counting down.
TGTTTCTATCTGTTCTTGGGCTTAAGACAAAGAAACAGTTGAAGAGTCTTGAAATGGGAGTTGAGACTTGTGTCCTCGTCCTGGCCATGTGGTTAACTAGTTGTGAGATCCTGAGCAAGTCCCTTAGCCTAGCTGAAGAGCTGGATTATATACATGTTATAACCCGTAACAGTCTAATGCCTCTAAATAAGTGTGCGCACAGAAAAGCGAAGCCGCACATTTTGCAGAGGAACTTCTAGGACTTTCCTAAAAGGCATCCTTTGAGATGAAAACCACTAGGTAACTGGCATCTCCTCTTGCCTTTACAACTTGAGATTTATGGACACCTTAAGTTATGTCTAAGAAATTCATAGGAATATGGCCATTGTAAAGACCTAGGATGCATATTGAAATTCTGTGTAAATATTTAAACAGAGAATTTTGAACTCCAGATAGTCATCAGAGAAGGAGTAAGCTGCAATATCATCCAGCTCCACAAAGCAGTAAAGCTCCATGGTTAAGAGGGTGGGTTCCGGAGTCAGAGGAGAGGGGTGCATAGCCCCTTTTTGCTTTTGCTCTTTCGTTTGCTCTTTGACCTTGGGCAGTTGACTTCACTTCTTCATGCCTCCACCTTCTCATCTATATGTGGGACTACCTTATGGGACCGTTGTAAGGACTCAAGTAGGTAATACATTGATTTATAGCAGTCAACTCAGTTATTGGCGCACACAGTAAATGTTAGGTATTATTCCTACAAACTGAGAATTAAGTCCCAAATGACGTGTGTGAGACCTTCATCTGTGAATTATTATTTTAAATCTTTCTTATGATTTAAAATCTGATAGAAAGAATTGAATAAAAGTCAAGAGCGGCCTGGTTAGTTTCTTGGTGCCTTAGTTGTTTCTAAGTGGAGACATTTTAAAATAATGGAGGACTAGCCAGGATTAACTACCATCATCTACCTGCTGCTGTGCAGTTAATCTGCAAGTAAATGGTGAGGACTTGACTAGTAGTGCTAAGTGGTAGTTGAAAATGGAAATGGAAATTCATGGATTTATTTTCAAATAAGATTGGGGGAGTAAGTTTTATCCTTTTGTCAACCAAAGCACCTTCGTTGTAGAAAATATGTTTATTTTATTCCATTAGACACCCACCCTTAATATTTTTGTGTTATTTACTACCAGTATTTTTTCTGTGCATAATTTTTCTTCTATAGTGGTAGTCATGCAATATCTTATCCTGCTATTTTTGTTAACCTTCTTTTTTTTACCTAAAAGACTGATCTTTGGCCTGATTTTAAGGGACCATTTCCCTTTTGTAAATAACTAGCTAAAATAAAGTCATTGTGATTCAGAGAGACCAGAAGGGTGGGAAAATATGTGAATGACTTCTCCATTCCAGTGGGAACCTGGATGGAAACCCTCTTTCTGGAAGCCAAGAAGGCAAAGTTCCATTTTTTCTTGGCAAGCCACTTTACGAGACTCTGAGTGTCTTTGGGCTCTGCGTTTTGGTAGTTTGGACTGAGCCTGAGAACACTTTCATGCCCCAGTGATTTCAGAATCTCTCCCTCACAACAAAGACTCCAATTTCCGGTGTTCAGCCTAATTTCTCAAGGCCAAGTAACGTGCGCATTTGCATCCATCTCAAGCTCCCTTTCTCTTGTCCCTCACAACCTAGTATTTATTATAACTTTCACAGAAAGAGGGTTTATCACTCACAAGCTGATTTACAGGCTAAAGGATGACCTCAATATCTTGTTAGTATTTCTCTCAAAAAAAGGTAGCCGCCACTGTAAAAATTCCATATTTTATTCTGATCTCTTTTCTTTGGTGGAATATACTGTGGGTGCCTCAGGATCCCATACATGATGGGTTCGTCTACAGTTAGTCACAATTTTTTTTAAAGGTTTTTGGGTTTGGGTTTTTTTGGGGTTTTATTTTTTTTGTCTTTTTGCAGAGAAAGATTCACCCTGAGCTAACATCCGCTGCCAATCTTCCTCTCATTTTTTTTCTCCTCAACCCTAGTGCATGGTTGTATATTCTAGTTGTAAGTCCTTCTGGTTCTTCTATGTGAGCCACTGCCACAGCACAGCAACTGACAGATGGGTGGTGTGGTTCCGCGACTGGAAATTAACCCGAGTTCCCGAGGCGGTGAGAGCACCGAACATTAACCACTAGGCCATCAGGGCTGGCTCTAGTCATAATGTTTTCTCAGGATTTTTCTTTTCATAAGGACTAGCCCAACCTCAACGAGGGAAACTAATTTTTTCCTTAAGGACCATGGGCTGTGGCTATACTGTATAAACGTGTAGTCTCCAGTCTGTTGGCTGTCAATGCGTGCTACTTTTACTCTTGCTGATAGTATAAATCGCGTATGTGGGCCATCCCCTGAAACAGGATGTTTCAGCTGGCAGAGTTTTTGAGAGACTTGGACAAGACCAGGAAAGTTGAAATCCTGCCTTAAACCTGGATTTTAACTTTGAGCTCTCTAAAGAATCATAACTACAACTTATCAAGATGTAGTTATCAGGAAGACTATGGAAATGAATGATGAGAAATGATAAAGGGAAGCCCACGGTTTAGTTAACAAATTAGGCAATACAGGGAGACTTGCCACGTTGGGGGACTGACTCGGCTAAGATTCGGAGTCTCTCCTGAGACCACCATGCTAGCCCCAGGGATGCAGCCTCCCTCCAACTCTACTCTCAATTGCTGACTGGAGACCATTCTCTGACTGCCCCAAAGCATTCTGGGAATGGGCTGGAGCATTTTAAGAGTGTCTTACTAAATGACTGAGATAGCAAAAGGAATAGAAGAACGCACAGCTGTATAACACACCCTCAGTGTGGAGCTTGCCCATGTCTTCCCAGCTCTCCGCCCGCTCTAGGCCTGCGTCCATGTGGCAAGGTCTCTTTCCCCTCCCACCCTGCATGGAGGCATGCTTAGACTCCTGGAAGCCCAGACCTAGTCACCTACCAACTTCTGGTTTCCTGTCCTTGAACCCATGTTTTTCCTGCATGTTTGACACTGGGTGATGTCTCCCTACCCTGCAGGAGAGACCAGCTTTATTCACAGGAAATGGCCTTTCCCACAGCCTCAACAAGACAACTGTATCAGAATATCACAGCCAGATATTGATGGAGGAACACACCCAGTGGCAGGAAGTTGTTTTATTATAAATGGTTATTATGATAATACAATGTCAAAGATACACTCAGAGAGGGGCCCAGGAATCCTGGGTACTGAGGAACTATTTGCAGCTCGGATGACAGGAGGCAGACTATGGTACGGAACAAGCAGAATAACCTTTAAGGTACGTACTATAGGCCTCCGATTTCTTGAACAGGAAGGACGCGATGCATTCACAAGGCAATTTGGAGAAGGAGCTACTGCTGCTGCTGTTGTCGTTGTTGCTGTTGTGTCTCCTGGGGTTGTGTTTCTGATGGCTACTGTTTCAAAGGCAGCTGGATCACAGCTGTGCGTCTTGCCATGGGTTCCTCTGAGCCTGGGCCCTGGGGGCGACATGTGAAAGGTCACTCCACTTGACAGAGAGGCTGCATTCTTGGTTTGCCTGGCTGTAAGGAATAAAGAACTTCATTTGAGCCTCTCACAGGTTCTGGGGCCTAGGGCACACGTGCGTGCGTGTGTGTGTGTGTGTGTGTGTGTAATTACAAGCTGAATCTCAGCATTCCTTTTTCAAGCCACATTCCATTACCCCATGTTCAACTCAGTTGGCTTCCAGGAGCCCTCCCAAGAGAAACAGCTGCTTGATGCCTTAAAGAGGAAATGTTAAAAGCTCTTGAGGTTTAGAATTTTAGGATCTGCAGGGTTGATAACTTCCTCTCTGCTTCTGAAAACAAATAGCACTAACTCTTCGCTTTCTCAATACAAACACAATTCCCAAATGATCGCTTGTCTCCCAAACTCAGTTCTATCAAGGGAACAAAGATGACACCAGGTGGCCTGTAATTAAGTTACAGATGCTGCTAATAAAACCAGTTCTTCATATTTTAGCATGAGTATTGTTGATCATGATGCTGCAATTGAAAAGTGATACAAAGAGAAAGACCAGAGGATTTCTGCTTGAGCCTACCTCTGAGGTGCAAAGTGTCAATCCAACAAAAGTGACAACTGATTTGGAAACATTAATTGTTAACTAAGAGTAATTAATTGCCCCACAGTAAATACCTTGTGGTTTGTATTATTACAGGTTTATATTACAGGTTTGTGATATATCTGATATGACTTGTAAACAAAAAGATGAAAGATCTTCGACCTCCAAAACACTATGAATACTTTTATAATGAAAAAATAAATGGGTTAAAATCAAAGTGATTGGTAAATTTAGCTAAAAGTGTGCGTTGCTACTAGTTTACTGGTACCCACAAAATATCACACACTTTTTCTTATTCCATTCACTCATTCACTAAATATTTATTGAGTCCTTACTCCATGCTGTGCGTTTGTTCTAAGTGTTTGGAATACAGATGCTCACCGTTCTCAACGAGTTTACAGTCTAGTGGGGAGAGAGATCAACAGTTCCAGTGAAGTACTGCTCAAAATAGAGGAAGAAGGCCAAGGCCAGTGTGATGGAGCATCTGCCCCTAGAGGCAGGATGGTTATTGAAGTCCGTTCGCCATGGTCCAAGGTCTGGCTTCACAGGCTCAGAAACCTTAGCACAGACTGTCTCTCAGAAGTGGGCTCACATGGGCCAAGTAATTAGAATAATAACTAATAAACTAAAATCCCAGTTTACTCATATGTCCTGAGAAATGAACTGCCCAAGGGACTACACTCCTGAATCCAGTGGCCAACACATCACAGGCAGCCAGGATGGGAGCTAAGTCATAATCAGGTTTCTTGGGAAGCATGAAATAGAAGACATTCATGTTTGATGAAAGATCATAAGACATTGTAATAATACCAGATTATCATTATAATGACAGGCTGATAAGTGCATCTCCTAAAGAGAGTAGACCTGACACTATAATGGGACAAGCCCGGGCTTCAGGCAAGAGTACCCTCTGCAATGGATGGTGAGCGCCAACACCGGTGACGCCAAAGTCGGCCGTCCCAAACCTGTTCAATAGTTGCCATCCAGCCTCGTTGACTGGGCTGAGAGTCACCTGGTATGCACAGTTATGGCCATCCTGGGGGTCTAAAACCTGGGTTTGTGGGGGCCTAAATCTTACACAAGTTTGTAGGACCTCTTAAAGAAACAATACACCTTTATGAATAAAAACTAGGTATGGAAGTGTAGATTTATTTGAAAGATTCTCATGCAAGAGGGGGCCCATTTACTCAGAAAGTCCACCTTAGCAAACCAGTTGTTAAATTATGGAAATACTTCCATATTAGTCGATAAAGCACTGTTGTCCTGATTCCCGTCACCCTGGCAACCCTGGCCCCTTCCTCCCTGGAAACCCCCGACCTTGCCACATTCCAGCAATGGGAGGATTAAAGCTGGGACGATAACATCTGGTCTGATCTTGGTGATTGGTAAATATTTTTAACAAGTCTCTCTTTTTAAGGCAGTTTGTATATATCTCTGATCTAATACATTATGTAATGATTTTGTCATCTAACTCTCAATGTTAATCCCTTATTTCAAATATCTGGCAGAAACTTCATGGTAACCCCTAAATAATGACAATTAGTACAAGGCAGAAATATTTAAAATTCCTTTTACAATGCTCTATATATTGCCAAGTAACGGAGCTGAGGGGAAGGCCTTATCTCTTATAATCTTGTTTTGAGATATAAAATATCTCTTATAATACTACCATCTAGGGCATTCCCAAAAAGAAGCCCTAAGGAAGAAGCCCAGTGAGGGTAACAGTGAGCAACAGTCACAGCACAAGTTCCCAAAGACTAGAGGAGAAGGGAGTAAGGGAATTTTCTTATCCGTTTGTTTTTTATTTTGTTTTGTTTTTAATCAAGAGCCAGTACAAACCTTTCCCCAGGGGAGAGCTGAAATATTATTGAAAGAAGAAAGAATGGATGCTCCATGAACAGCGAACAGCAAATCCACTCTCAAAACTTATAGCTCTTTGGGGCATAAAATTGAGAATTCATGCTCTATGAGTACAAATCCTCAAAATCTATTCCCTCTTGAATTGGGTACATTTCGAGGGGAAAGCTGTGTTTGTATTTTTTTTTAAGAAGCAATTACCATATTTGACTATGGAACCCAGTGTTCCACAAATTCACCATCTACCGAGTATAACGTACTCTTTAGAACATTTGCAACATTTTCAACTTCATCAAGTCAAAAAGGATAGTTTGTTAAGGGAGTCACTTTCCCCAACAAGTCTCACATGGAAATTCATTTGGCTTTAAAGCATCTCCATATAATTTGTAGCTGTGTGTTTCCCAAGGGGAAGATAGACAAAGTACACTGTGAGAAAATACACTCCTTATTTAAGCTGTGAAGTGTTGATAAACTATCTTCTGCTGACAGTCAGTGATGACCACTGAGGATGCAAAAAAGGAAACAAACAAACCTTGTCTTTTGCTGCATTCTGTCCTTTTAAGTTAATTTGTACAAAATCTACAATTAGGATTCAATATTTTACAAATTGCGCAACCATAGTGTGTGGTTAATAAAAATTTAAGAATTTACCTACTACAGGGCCTGGCTCACAGTGAATGCTTGGTGAATGACTGATGGCAGAATGAATGAATGATCAAATGAGCGAGCAAGCAAAACAGCTTTCTCCCTGAGAAAGCTCACAGACTGAAAAACTGAATTTACATTTTTTACTTACCACCTAGCAGGAAGGATACAGGTTCCAGAGCAGCGGATGGCAATTTTGCTAAATGCACAAACAGCAGTATAATTTCTGTGAGGAGAGAAGCCACTGCTCAGAATGAATACTAAGTGCAAAGACAATAGATCTGAGTGTGTGCGTGTGTGTGTGTGCTCGTGCACATGGGCACCCTGATAGACCTGGAGGCAGTGGGAGCAGCATTTCAGAGCTACAAAAGAGCTCATGTGCATCTGTGTGATCTCAAACAGGCATTCAGTGCTTCTAGAGGGCACCAGGGGTCAATAGGAAAAGCACAGCCAGGCTTTGCATCCAGACACATAAGGGCACCAATCTGCAACTTGCCAGCCTTTTGACCTTGACCAATTTCCCTTACCTCCTTGAGCCTCAGTTAACTCATCCTTAAAGTGATGAGGATAAGTCTTAGCTCTCCAGGTTGTTACTGGGAACCTGAGGTTATGGTAGCAAACACGTGTATAACATTTATTCCGTGCTGGACGCTGTTCTAAGCACTTTATACACATTACCTCATTTAAACCTCACAAGAGCCATATGAGACAAGACTCTCCCCTTGCAAATGAGGAAAACTAAGGCAGACAGAGGTTAAGTAATTGCCCAAAGTATATGGCACAGGGTCTGTGCACAGTCGTTTCTCGATAGACAGTAATGACCATTCTTTTGTGCCACAGTGCTACATATCTTTACAGTCATTCTCTCATTTGATCCTCAGAACAATCATATGTGCTTAGAATGATGCCTGGGCATTTGATAAATATTTGTTAAATGACTGAGTGAGGGGCCAGCCCCGTGGCCTAGTAGTTAAGTTAGGCACATTCTACTTCAGCAGCCTGGGTTCATGGGTTTGGATCCCGGGCATGGACCTACACTACTCGTCAGCCATGCTATGGCAGCAACCCACATACAAAATAGAGGGAGATTGGTACAGATGTTAGCTCAGGGCTAATCTTCCTCAGGAAAAAAAAAAAAATGGGTGAGTGAGTCTTCACTGTACAGAAGAATTAACTGAGGCTTAGATAAGTAAAGCGACTTGCCCAAAGTCACATGGCCAGAATATGCACCCCACAAACTAACTCCTGGCCTGTGCTCTTAACCATGTCATTTGTGGTCTCTGTATCCATCTCCTGGTGTCAGAAAGAAGAAAGAGCCAGGTAGTGGAAGAGGCACAATGCCTGGATGGATCAGAATCATCTCAAGCGGCTGAGACAGAACACCTTCAGGGTTGTTCAAAAAACACAGGATCCGTGGTCTGTCCTTTCTCTTGCTCTGTCCTTTCCATTTCCCTCTTGATATCTGCCTCAGACTTAAAAATCTTTGCTCTGCAGCCTCCAATTTCTAATCCTGGCTAGCAGAGGGAAAAATATTAGGAATCATACTCTGAACTATCCATCATTTAGCTAAGACTCCTTAAGGGTTCTTAAGTAATCAAACATTGGAGGTTTCGGATTGTATTTGAGGAGAAGAGCACTGTAATGAGATGAGTGAAGATGTGATCCATTTTAATATACAATTCTCACATGCTGCAAAAAACAAGGTCCAAAAACCCTAAGCCTGAAAAAAAAACTAAGTTAAAAAAATGAATGAAATTTTCATCAAAGTATTATACATTGATTCATAATCGAATGTTAATATTGAATGAATTACCTTTGCATGCATCTTTTTACAATATTGATAAGTGGACAGAGCTTCCAGAAACTATTTCTTTGATTTATAATGAAAGAATAACGGATATTTGCATCCAGTTCGGTGCACTAACTATTGAAAGCTGTCATTCTTAGTGTTTCAGTACCGTGAGATGATTAAACACAGATAAAAGCTAAAATTAAAAAGAAAAACCCATTATTAATACTGAACAGCTTCAGTAACTTCATGCTAGTCTCTGAAGGACATTCGTGCCTTGTTATGACAAGGAATTATTCATAATGTGTGCCTAGCATATAGATTGCATCCTTTATTTGAAACAATAAAAGAGTCATCCTTAGTAGCTGATGGAAATAAATAGGCAGGAAAATTTGAAGGGTAGAAAAAAACACCAAGCAGTAGGTCTCCATAATAATTGCTTGTCACCGTAACATCAAGTAGTTCATCCTTTTAGGAACTCGTTATGTGACTAGGCCATTATGTTCTCTGGATGGAAAAAAAAAGCCGTAATTCACAGAAAAGCAATGACAGGATTCTGCCAGTTTACCTAATAGTATTGACTAGACAGGAGAATTATGGCTTGCAAGCGAAGAGTGATTCTGTATTTGGAATTGTTTTGCTGCCTTTTTGCCCAATCAGAATTTTTCTCATTTAAAAAATATCAATACCCTTGAAAAATATCAAAGAGACTGCCACCAGTGTTTTGATGTGGCTCTCAGAGTGTGCAGCTTCCAGCTTCATGCCCAATTGCTTGCTTACTGAAACCTCTGCGGTTGCGGGAGGAAACAGGGAAGAGATGCTATGCTTTAGTGCCCCTTGCTGGTCAACCTGAAGAAAATCTGAGCGGAGTGATTGCCAGAGCCCAGGTTTCAATAAACGGTATGACACGTTCTACTCGGATAGGTAGGAGGCCAAATCGATTTAGCCTAAACATGTGTAGTCAGTAAGAATCGCTATAAAGATGAGATGATGTGTTTGGAAATGCAAGTAGCTTCTTAAAGAAGAAAAAGTTCAATATAAAGAAAAACTACATGTTAAGTCTTAGCCCAACTTCAAAATAAATCCAGATAAATATATTCCTATAAATGCACACTTATGACGTAATAAACTTTGGGCCTTTCCTAGGCCCGAAGTATGATTTTGCTTGAATTTCCCTCCAAAATTGTGTACGGCCTTTCAAACAGCAAGGGGAACAATAGATACCAAAAAAATCCCTAGTGAAATTCTCAATTCAAATTAACTTCCAAAAATGACACAAAAACTTCTTTCTACAGAGGGAAAAAAGAGTATATCTACAATAATGCATTAGACCTTTGATAGTTACATTATAATTTTAACAAGTGGGTTCTGATTATCAAGAATTTTTTATCTGTTTGCCACATTTTTGGGGATCTGACTATAATACGTTTATAATTTAAAAGCAACAGACATGACATAAATACACTAACGAGATGTCCATCAACACTAATTAACTCTGAGGATTCCGGAGTGAGCCCGTAGGTTCACAAGATCCAGCTTTAGACCTGGAAAAGGTCTACTGAGGTGGACAGAGTAACACTGAGGCGTACAGGGAGCAGCCCAGGTGGTAAGCTGAGCATATTTGCCTGCCAACTTCAGACGCCTCAGCCAGCAGCTAGATCCTAGCAACAGGCACCAGAAAGCGGCTTCAGAAGCCTAGGGAGCTTCCAGGGACCCAGAAGAGCCAAAACAAGCTTGAAAAAGGAGAACAAAGTTGGAGGACTCACACTTCTCAATTTCAAAGCTTACTACAAAGCTACAGTTATCAAGACAGTGTGGTCCTGACATAAAGATATACATCGATGAAATAGAATTGAGAGCCTAGAAATGAACTGTTTCATTTATGGTCAATCGATTTTACTTACGAGTTCCAAGACAATTCAATGGAGAAATGAATAGTCTTTTCAACAATAATGCTGAGCTAACTGGTTATCCACATACAAAAGAATGAAGTTGAACCCCTACCTTACACCATATATACAAAAAACTAACTCAGGGGCTGACCCAGTGGCATAGTGGTTAAGCTCACCCACTCCACTTCGGTGGCCTGGTTCAGATCCCAGGCACAGATCTAGCACTGTTCATCAAGCCACTCTGTGGCAGCATCCCACATAAAATAGAGGAAGTTTGGCACAGATGTTAGCTCAGTGACAATCTTCCTCAAGCAAAAGAGGAAGATTGGCAACAGATGTTAGCTCAGGGCCAATCTTCCTCACAAAAAAAAACAAACAAAAAAACTAACTCAAAATTGATTTAAATGTAAGAGGTAAAACTGTAAAACTATTAGAAGAAAACATGTAAGTAAATCTTCATGACCTTAGTTTTGGCAATGGTTTCTTAGATAAGCCACAAAAGCACAAGCAACAAAAGAAAAAATAAATAAATTGGGCATCGTCAAAATTAAAACTTTTGTGCTTGAAAGTATACCATCAAGAAAGTGAAAAGACAGCACAGAATGGGACAAACTTTTTCCAAATCATATATCTAAGATAAGGAACTTGTATCTAGAATATAAAAAGAATGATTGCAACTCAATAATAAAAAGTCAAGTTAAAAATTAATTGCAAATTAAAAAATGGGCAAAGGATCATTTCTCCAATGAAAATGTAAAAATGGCCAATAAGCACATGAGAAACAGTCAACATCATGAGTTATTAGGGAAGTGCAAATCAAAACCACAATGAGATGTACTTCACACCAACTAGGATGGCTATAATCAAAAAGACGGAAAATAACTTATGTTGGCAAGGATGTGGAGAGATTGGAACCCTCATTCATTATTGCTGATGAGGATGTAAAATGGTACAGCCACTTTGGAAAAGAGTTTGGCAGTTCCTCAAAGGCTATACATGGAGTTCTCATATGACCCATAAAATCTACTCTTAGACAGATATACTCAAGATGTATATGACAAGAAAAAGGAAAACACATGTTCACACAAAAACTTGTACATGAACGTTCATAGCAGCATCATTCATAGCAACCAAAGGGTTCGTCAACTGATGAATGGATAAACAAAATGTGGTACTTTCATATAAAGGAATATTATCTGTCATCAAAACAGGAATGAAGGACTGATACATGTTACAACATGGATTAAACCTTGAAAACATTATGCTAAGTGAAAAAAGCCAGATACAGTATGAATACAGATATAGTATGAATCTACTATATCAATCTGCTAGGGCTGCTATAACCAAATACCACACACTGAGTGGCTCAAACAACACAAATTTATTTTCTTACAGCTCTGGAGCCTAGATGTCCAAGATCAGGGTGTTGACAGGTTTGTTTTCCCCTAAGGCCTCTCTCTGTGGCTTGCAGATGGCTATCTTATCTTCTCATTGCATCCTCGCATGGCCTTTTCTCTGCACACACACATCCCTGGTGTCTCTTTCTCTTCTTATAAGGACACCAGTACTATTGGATCAGGACCCCACACTTATGACCTCATTTAACCTGAATTACCTCTTTCAAGGCCTTATCTCCAAATACAGTCACATTGGAAGATATAATTCAGTCCATAACATCCATTTATATGGAATGTCTGCAATAGGCAAATCTATAAGGACACAATGTAGATTAATTGTTACCAGAGGCTAGGGCATGGGAGGATTGGGGTGACAGCTAAGGGTTTCTTTTTGGGGTGATGAAAATGTTCTGAAGTTGATTGTGGTGATAGTGGAACAACTCTGGAAATATGCAAAAAGGCATCGAATAGTACATTTTAAATGAATGAATCGTATGCTATGTGAATTATATCCCAATAAAACTATTACCAAAAAAAGCCTAGGGAGGCTCATTGGTCAAGATGCAGCAGAAGTCCACCCATGGGCACAGAGTTCAGAGCCAGGACTAGAGTCCTTAAACACAAACAAGGAAGAAAGAGCCGGGTTCTGATCCTAAACACCATACATTCAAGAAATTGGAGGCAGGAGAGCAGGTATCAGAACTGGAGCGTATGGTCAAGGCTGTGCTGGCTGCAAACTTGGCTTGAACCTGAGTTACAAAGGGTTGGCCTAGAGCTCCGCAAGCTCCTGTCCAAGGCCAGCGTTCATCTTAGAGGCCAAAGAATGACACCCCAGCCTGGGAGAAGAGAGCTCCTCAGGCTGGGAACTGGGCAGGGTGTGAGGCGGGGCCTGAGATCATCTCTCTTGTGTTCCTGACTTCCTTCTTCCATTCCTTTAGAATTGGAAGGTTTGACTTGAGTGAGCATGTAATCCTTTTGGTATTCTTCTCTCAGGAGCTCTGTTTTCAGAGCATGGTTCTGCCAAAGTGCATTTATTAAGCACATATGCTATATTGTCACTGTCAGCTTACTTACTGATCTGCTCCACCGGACTTCAGCTTTCTGGAAGATGGGAACTGTTAGTTTTCTCTCTAAACCCCAATGCCTCGCCCTTTGCCAAGCACATAGAAGATGCTCCATAGACATTTGTTAAATGAATGAATAAATGAGAAGTTGGCTTTCCCATTTTTAACCTGGTAGAATGCACATGACTTCTTGCTTATGTTCTGTTGAGCCATTTTCAGAACCAGCAAAACTAAAGAATCCTAACGAAACGAAATTATTTTTTCCACAGAGTTGACACAATTATCAATAATAATAGTTTAATATTCATTGAACTTTTCTGGACTGGGCCCCTATGCTAAGAAGCTTATATTCGTTATCTCATTTAATCCTCACAATAACCCCCTGACTAGGTATTATTACCTCCATTTTACAGGTGTGGAAACTGAGGCTCACAGAGGTTAAATGACTTGCCCAAAGTCACAGAGTTAATAATGGAGCCATGATTCAAACCTTAGAACTCCAAACCCTGTGCACTTATCCTTTCTGTGTTTATGACTTCTCAATATTTTATTTTGCCAATGTATCTTTGTCAGAGGGAAACGGAGAAAGAAGTAAGAATTGTGGCTTGAGATTATTCATGTGCCTTTCAGGCCCTTGAAGCCTTCCTAGCTTCAAAGGTTAGCAAATCCCTGTCTGGGTCCAGGATCACACGTGGCTTCTCTACAAATTCAGGTCACAAGGTTCTGAGATTACCTTACTCCGTAGGCAGAAATGACTGCCCAGGCAGCCCTTGCATTGAGAAGGGGACCATAAAAAGAAGGCATGCAAAGAAAGTATGAGTGTGCTCCTCCCGCTGGGTCATAAATTCAGTCTGTAATCAAGCAAAACCAGAAAGTCTTTTCAGATTGTTTTCACTGTCTACTGACTCGTGGCTTCCAGGTTTCATTTTATATTCTTTCCATCCCCTTATACATTGTAGCTGCACCTCACAGAGTTCCGCACAAAGGGAGAACTCAATACGAACTGAATGCTTACCAGAACGGAACATTCTGACATTTCAGAACGACAAGCTCAGTTTGAGGTGTTTCAACAAGGAATGCATCAAAAGTCCAGAAAGCTGTTATAAGAGATCCAACAGCTTTCATGTTGACCTCAATAAACAAAATTAAATGTTTGCTCATTTTCATGCTTGCCATGTCCCAAAGCAAACAACCCGGTAGTTTTCCTATTTCTCTTCATCTGTGTTACCTTGGCTGTGTGTGTGTTATAACTGGACGGCACTCAAGGATCGTTGTCTGAGATGGTGAGTTGGGGGGGGGGGGGTGCTTCACGCCCAAGTGGGGCAACTCACGTTCCAAGAAAACTCGGAGTCTTTTGAGACCAATGCCGATGATTAGGAAAGGTAAACAGAAGCAAAGTTAATCCACCACACTCAGGATGTTCATTGCATCAAGGACTAAGCCAAAATTCTAGGAAGGGACAGGGTTGCCAATGCCAATTGCTTACACTGTCCTCAAATTTCAAAAGAGCTGTATGAGCAGAAAGAGAGGAAGTGCAGACACTTCTTTCAGAGCAAGGGCGAAATGCCCCCCCAACCCCTTACCATCCTCACCAGTACGCATGGGTCGCTGAGCTGCTCCTGCTGAAGGCCCCATAAATAACACATCTTTCTCCCATCCTAGTCTTGATTCCATCGCTGTTGGGCGTCTCACTGCCTGTCACTACACACTCCATGAGGCAGGGCTAGGTCTGGCTTACTTACACGGTACTTTTAGAATGCAGCACATGCCTGACTCAATACATCGTTATTAACTGCATGAATGAATTCAAAGGCCGATGGAGAAGAAGAAATGCCTGGCAAAAATATGGCGGGGAACTGACTACCCTATCTTAGAGAAGACCTTGGATCTCACAGAGGGTGCCCCTTACACTAAGAAGGAGTCACACCGCATCTTCTGGAGGAAGGCTTTTAGTGGGATAATAAGATCTTTTAAAGACTAAGGCACATGTCATCTTTTTAAAAGCACTGTAAAGCTTGACTTTTTAAATTATTCTTTCCTGGTTGTTTTTTTGGTCACCTGAGCTAACATCTGTTGCCAATCTTTTTTTCTTCTTTTTCCTTCTTCTTCTCCCCAAAGCCCCCCAGTACATAGTTGTATATTCTAGTTGTGAGTGCCTCTGGTTGTGCTGTGTGGGACGCCACCTCAGCATGGCCTGATGAGCAGTGCCATGTCCGCGTCTGGGATCCGGACCAGTGGAATCCTGGGCCACTGAAGTGGAGCCCACGAACTTAACCGCTGGGCCACAGGGCTGGCCGCTCCCTGGTTTTTAATTTCTGAACAAAATGGCATATTTAAAAACCAACATTTTTCTTTAGTCCAAGATGAAATAAAATATGTATATATGTTTGAAATATATAATATTTTGGAAATACTGAAAGAACAGAGATCAGAGGATATCATTTTCATAATGTCCTTTTCAAGTTTGATGAAATTTGAAGAAGCTTAATTTTTCAATTATGAAATATTTGTTGGAAAGGGTTTCTATTTTGAATCTAAATTATTTTTTATTTATTTATTTTAAAGATTTTATTTTTTCCTTCTTGTCCCCAAAGCCCCCCCAGCACATAGTTGTATATATTTTTAGTTGTGTGTCCTTCTAGTTGTGGCATGTGGGTCACCGCCTCAGCATGGCTTGATGAGTGGTGCTAGGTCCATGCCCAGGATCTGAACCTGCGAAACCCTGGGCCACCGAAGCAGAGCGCAAGAACTTAACCACTTGGCCACAGGGCCAGCCCCTAAATTATTTTTAAATATCACTTAACTTATTACACTAAGCATCTTACAGTTGCTTCTCTCCCCCCAAAAAGCTCGTAGGATAGAGTTTATACATTTGATATATAAATATAATAACATTAATCAGTTTCTTATGTGCCTTGTTTTGAGTCTGCATAATAGTTGGGAAAGCTCCTAAAAGAGCTTTGTAAATATTAATGTATCATCCAAATTTTCACAGTTGAGATAATCATCAGACAGAGTTCCACCTGGTTTTTGACGACAGAAAATCAATAGTAAATCCCTGGACGGAAAGTCAACCCTCCCAGCTCTGTGGTTCATCCACACTCAGATTCCCACTGGAGGGACTTGCTGTACCGCCCAAGTCTCCCTGAGTCAGAGGCACATCCGTTTGACATTTACTTTCTGTTATCATCTGTTGCGTTCTCATCTTGATCCCACTTATAAAACACCTGCCTATCTGCCTAGGGGAAAGGGGAGGCCATCAAAATGTTTCAAGCACTCAGTGGAAATGCACACAGGACAATGTACAGGAGTCGGAAGGAGAACGTGTCGTGAAAGCTACACCCGGGAGAAGAGAGAGGATGGGATGCATTTCTCAGTCTTAGCAAAGGATTTCTAGATACAGGTGGCAGCAGCAAATTGCCTGTCAAGAGATGCACTTCATAACGAGGCCAGCCATGTAGAACAGCTGCCAAGCCACGAGAGCACCACTGTGGCCCAGATCTTCGGGGCTCCGAGCTGGGATGCGGGAATGACAGTGCTGCGCTCCCCAGCAACAGCCACATCCCAGGGGGTCAGGCAGAGGGACAGACAACAGGGTTAACACCACCAGCCGTCCCTTCATGCTGCCACTGCCAACCCATCTGTCAAAAGAGGAATGGAAATAAGAAAAAAGAGAGGGACCTGAAGTCAGGCACGCAAGTGGTGTAGACGGAAAGGAAATGGAATTGAAGAGCGCCCATTTATCTTCAGGATCCTTCTGTCATCTTTGGTCAACAGTCGAGGGGTGTGCAACAAGCAAAAGGACAGAGGGTTGAATAACGCTATGTCCTGATGCTGCACTGCTCGTGTCTTCCTCAGCTGGGTGCTCTCAGATGCCCACAAAAACACTGCCCACTTTCCAAGCCCACACACAAATGCGCGCATACACATTTCTCAGCATCTTCCTTGTGTCTGTTCATCTCTGTGTTTAAAACTGAAATGACAGTGGGGAGGCTGCACTGTGGCCAGTGTACTGACCTCCTTTCTCACCAGTTAGCTCCTATCTAAGAGATAAATTTTCCTGGACAGCAAGGGAATGTCACTCTCAAAGTCAAGATCAATTTCAAATCTGCTCCCTCACGCAGAAGAGAACCCCTCTTTCCTCCTTGAGCCACCATTCTATCCCTGACAGAGTGACTCCACAGTGAGAACATGGGCAGGTGCAGTGGTGGCCCCGCAGGTGACTGTCAAAGCCGATTCTCAGGGCCCAGGCACCCATGTTGGCTTGGCAGTGCCAAAGTAGGATGCTAGGCTACCTGCAGGACCTGTGGCTGCTAGCTTTAAGGAAATCTGGCTTCAAATCAGAGCGATCCCAGGGACCAAGCTGACTAACAAAAAGCTCAACGAATAGGGTTTTCAAGCTTAGGAGAAAGGAGATGCTGGGGTGTCAAATTAGGTAAACATCCAACTCTGTAGAAAAACCCCATGATGTTAAGACTGGAGCCTCAGGGAGAGACAGTGGAGACATGAATTTTGAGAGACAGTTCTGAAGAAGTTGGAAGGAAAGATAAGAAACAGTAGAAATCATTGCAGGGTGCCCGGGAGCAAACTCCTTGGCAGAATCAGCTTGGACTCCTCCGGGGTACCTGGCACAGGGTAGGTGCCCAAGAAAATCTTGATGAGTCAGTGAACAAATATGCAATGGCTGAAGCTTTCCCTGAAAAAGCAGAAGGTGGCGGGATGAGCCTCGTGTACTTAAGAAAGCATGTACCTGCCTTTGAGAGCCCAGCCTTCTTGCATCCTCAAGCACGTTTTCCAAACTCATGTCCTGGGAAAGCAGAAGGCAGCTCTCAGGTTCGCTGAGCTAGAACAGCATTTGGATACAAACAGACCTGGACCCGCTGAAAGAGTTATGCTCTTGGCAGGAACACTGCCTTGAGTCCAGACAGAAAGCACATCTGTGCCTCGTTGATAATGTAATAACCTCCATTACATTTTTGGCCAAGAGCACCTGTGCACAGCCTGGAACGTCAGCCCAGGGCAGCCATCCTGATGGAGGTGATATTAACAGTTCTCATTAAAGCTGATGACTATAGCAGTGCCCAGAAGCACGGCTGCAGGGAGGCGTCTGTCTGCATTTCCATGACAAGCCTCTATTTTTGGAGTTCGTGACTCAACCACAGAAATATGCTCTGCATTGAACTAAAAGCTGAAAAGAAAACTATCACGGGGTAAAAAAAGTTTGACTCTCAGAGCTGTAAAACTATGCAAATTGTCCATTCACTTCTCTATATGTTCAACTCTACGTTATACGGAGCATTCTTGTTTTCCTGTCTGGGCAATGGAAGTAAAAGACTGAACGAGGATGGAGGATTTATTTCTGAGCTGGCCCAGGGACCATTCGAGTGTCTTAACTTTCATGTATATCAGGGATGCTGAAAGTTCTGTTGTGATGGGAAGCGACATGTGCATGTCAATCAATTATCCTAGGCGTGCCCCTGTGTGATTTGTTTACTGTTACCTGTCCAAAATAAGGAAGTGCAGAATTCCTAGTGCTCCACTTGGGATTTAATGAGGTCACTTACGGCTGGATCTTGCTCACTTTCAACACAGCACCTTTCTCTGATGAAAGAGAGACGTGAAGACATGCAGTTCACTGATAGTGGTTGGAAAGGACTCTATTATCTTTTCTTTTGACAAAAAGTGTTACGAAATGCATTCCTGTCCTCGATTAGGCAGGTTAAAACTTGCTAGTCTATATATCTATAGTTCTGTCCCATTTAGAATGCAGATGAATGACTGTTCCTCCAAAAATAAGAAGGATTATGTCCTTGGAAGATTGCTTTAAAAAATATAGGCAAATGACTTTATAATTTCTGGTTTTCAAACAAGTATTACTTAGGAAGAGAAAAGTTATCATTGTCTTCACTCTCCTTCCTCCACACACAGTAGGAATTACATTAAGGCATGGCTCAGATCATGCTGCTTCTCTGCTTAAAATTCTTCAGTGGCTTCCTCTTAGACTTAAGATAAAATCCATACTCCTTGCCATTGCCCAGGAGGGTTGTGTGACCTGGCTCCTGAGGAGCCTCGTGGCCTCATGCCATACCCCCTGTCCCATGATTTCCACGCTCCAATTATACTTGACATTTTCCAGTTTCTCAGCTGCACCAACCTTTTTCCCCACCTCAGAGGCTTTGCATTTATGAATCTTTTTGCTTGTAATGCTTTTCTTCCCACATGTAGAATAACTGGCGTCTGGAGATTCTTCCAGCTTACACGTCACTTCCTCTTGACTGCTCCATCTGAAGGTACCTCTCCATCTCAGCCCTCATGAGTTTCTTTTTAAAAATCTAACACAGTTATTGTTTCATTAGTCTGTTAATGTAGTTGTCCTTTGTCTGTATATCCATCTAAAAGGTATGCTTCTTGAGGATAGGGACCTTTGTCATCTGGTGTTCCCAGTGTCCAGCACATAGTTAGTGCTCAGTTACTATTTGTTGAATAAATGGAAATTTATAAATGAGATAATGCATAGTTTAAGCTTCTTTTGGTTGACCCAGTAGCTTTATCGTCTTTGTAGAACACATAAAAATCCTCAATCTTTACGTAAGTTTACGCTTTGCAGGAAGTTAGCTAGGATTCCCACACCAGATGACAGTCTTCAAAACTGGAGGGATAAAGAAATTCTGTTCTTTTACATCTTTCTCCCTGTTCATAGCATCATAAAATAGTATCTAAATTTTTTTATTGAGATCACATTGGTTTATAACACTATGTAAATTTCAGATGTACTCATTATATTTCAACCTCTCTGTAGACCGCATCGTGTCCACCACCAAAAGTCTAGTTTCCATTCATCACCATACATATGTTCCCCTTTACTCTATCCCCCACCCTTCCCCTCTGGTAATCACTGATCTGTTCTCCATATCTTTGTATTTGCTTGTTTGTTTATTTTCCACATATGAGTGAAGTCATATGAAATAGTACCCAATTTCTGTAAAGAGTTTACATAGCTAAGTAGAAAATGCATGCCTCTTGAACTGCCAGGAACCAGATTCCTGACTTGATTTACTTTGAGCTTTGGATACTGAAATAATAAAAATAAGTCTAGTATATGTATGAAGTAAGTGTATGGTCAGTGTCATCTATTAATATTTCCATAATATTAATATTAATAATATTCCTATATTCCCTGCACTACTCATGATTAAATACAATCTAGCAAATAATAAGGTTAATGGTGATGGTGATGGTGGTGATGATATCTAGGATTATTTGCTTACTCTGTAACAGGCACTGTGCTAAATGTTTTATTTATAAATAAAATATAATATATAGATAAATAAAATATATATTTCATCGTATTGTGTAGCCTATAATACAGCATAGCTCATCTATACAGCAACAATAGTAAAGCTTACAAGAACAATAGCGACATCAATGGACTCAGCTGGAAAAAAATAAGTTCAGTAGTTTGGAAACCTCAGAAAAATAGATAAGAGAATATTGATTATGTTCTAACTGGGTCTGATTCTCTCAGAACATTAGCCACATCTCGGACGTGATTGGCCCAAGACACCTACAGCTAATAAAAAGCATTTGGAACTCGTGCCCAAGCCTCTGATGCCAGTCAGTGCACTACAACCGTCTTTGAGAACACGGGCTCAACCTTGGGCATAGACAAGGCAGGTAGTTAAGAATTAACAACCCACGATTCTCCCGTTGAATTCTTCAAGTGCTACTCCTATTTTTGTATGGCTGGCTCTAGAAGTTTCTTAATAGATCCGAGCCCCGTATTAGAAGTGGGAATACAAGCCAGGAAAGCTGTAATTGTCACTAACAGCTTACTCTGAATTACTTCATCAGATTCTTTACTCTCTGCCACGCGCTGAAGGTTGGTTGGCTAAAAGGAAAGCAAGAAGAGGGTTAGATAAAATGAGAAGGGTGTTGCATAGGAATGTGAACTTTGGCAAGTGACTTACTCTCTAAGCCTCAGTTTCCCCGTCTGTAAAATAGGGATATAACCTACCTTGCAGAGTCCTTGAGACCATTAAGATAATGTATGCAGAGCACTTGACAATGTGTAGAAAGGGCCCAATGTTAGCTGCTGTTGTGGTTGTTATTAGTATTATTATTAAGATTATTATTAATAACAATTTTGATCTAAGAGAAGCTCAAAGCAACCAAGAGTTCTGTTTTTTTTGTTTTTTTTTTTTAAAGATTTTATTTTTTTCCTTTTTCTCCCCAAGGCCCCCTGGCACATAGTTGTATATTCTTTGTTGTGGGTCCTTTTAGTTGGGGCATGTGGGATGCTGCCTCAGCGTGGCTTGATGAGCAGTGCCATGTCCGCGCCCAGGATTCGAACCAACGAAACACTGGGCCGCCTGCAGTGGAGCGCGCGAACCTAACCACTCGGCCACGGGGCCAGCCCCGAGTTCTGTTTTGTTTTTAAAAGGAGACTGGGAAAGCTGGAGAGCTAGTAAGGAGCAGAGGAACATAGGTGAGGTCGTAGGTACCTAAGATGAATCTCACTGGTTCCATAATTCTGCTTGATCAAGCCACTCCAGCTCTCTGAGTCTGGGATTGCTTATCTGTAAAAGAAAGAAAATACCCTCTCTTCCCACCTCCACGGGTTCTCAAGGATTCGCACGGGACACGTGTATGTAAAAGCACTTTGAATAACTTCATGGGAATGTTAGACATTGCTTTCACACATGTTCCACTTAACTAACTGTTGCTCCAATCAAGTCAGTGACTCTTGACCCTGGCTGCGCGTTAGAATCAACTGGAAGCTTCTAAAAATCCAGATGCCCAGGCCATACCCCAGACTATAGGTCAGAATCTCTGAGAGTGGGACCCAGGCTCAGTAATATCTTTCTTTCAGGTCCCCAAGTAATTTCAGTATCCAACCCAGGTTTAGGATCAAGGAATAAAGTATTCCTCAAACTTTCCCAGTGACAAGCAGCCCCAGAGTCCCACCGTACTTACAGAATCTGCCTTCCAAGGGGAGGGGCTGGGAGTCCATATTTTCAACAAGCTTCCTCGCTGCCTCTTCTCAGCAGGCAATTATGAGAAATATTGCGTTGAATCATAGTCTGAGAGTTGGAAGGGACATTGTTTAAAGTCTTCACACTTGATTCATCTCTAAACCATGTGAAACTTTATGAATCCCGTGAACCAAAGGTGAATGTGTATCAACCAATTATTAGAACAATAAGCAATACAACTGTTAACTATTTCTCTTTGTGCAAGAATCACCACCTGCCCCTTTTCTAGTTCAAAACATCTTGTCTGACAGATAAGATTTTCAATGTTTCGAAACTTTTCTTGATCAAACGATTTAGAATGCCAAAAAATGCACTGAAAGAAGAATTCTTTCATTTAAGAATAAATGTTTGAATATTGCGAAATAAAAGAAGAAACTCAAGTTTTCGTGTGCACAATGGGAATGGGACAGACATAACCAAATTTTTACTTTTTCTCTTCCAGAAAAGATATATTGCACAACTCCATAAAGCCCATGTTATTACTTTTAACTCTTGTGGGAAAGTTAGGCGCAGATCAGGTTTAATGTAAATAAAACACAGACAAGCTGCTATGAAAAGTGGCAAATATGAAGGAAAAAAAGTTAATTAACTGCTGATATCCAAGTTGCAAAACTCGTCTTAACACTGTGCATGGCAACAAATATTTGCACTCCTCCCCACAGTTTAGAAAGCATCGAACTTGCCAGAACCACTGGTCTGTCAGTTTCCAGTGCACATTCTAACGCTGTCTCTGAAAACTTAAGTCTTGCGGAATCCCACCTCCTCCGGGGCCATGTCCCGTCGCCTGGCCCAGGTAGTTAACTCTAACAGCTTTCCTCCTTCCTGTTTCCTGCCCTGTCTGAGTCCGGCCTTTGTCTCAGCTTTGTTTGAGCCATAAATACTGTCAGCGTTTAGAAAGTATGTTTAATTCTAAGCTCATTGAGAAGAAAGATAATGGAGATTGTTTTAATAAATCTATCAGTTCAGAATTTTTGCATTTCCTTCAAAATGGCTCTGTAAAACCTAACTGACTTCCAGACTTTTCCAGATAAGTCATGCGGGAATAAGTAGGCTGGATCCAGTCTGAATTTTATCTTTGGAAACTCTCTCAACTAGTTTTGTGTAATCAGTCCTTGTTTTAACGTGCATTCACCATGCCCATTCCTTCGCTTCTCCTTTTACTTTTGATAAAGTGCTTATTAAGGAATGAAATACATTAAATAATCAATGTAGGAGCTAGCCCCGTGGTGTTAGTGGTTAAGTTCGCGCGCTCCACTTTGGCGGCCCGGGGGTTTGCTGGTTGGGATGCTGGGCACAGACCTAGCACTACTTGTCAAACCATGCTGTGGTGGCATCCGACATAAAATGGAGGAAGACTGGCACAGATGTTAGCTCAGCGACAATCTTCCTCAAGCAAAAAGAGGAAGATTGGCAACAGATGTTAGCTTAGGGCTAATTTTCCTCACACACACAAAGAAAATCAATGAAGCCTAACTTTTTGTGAGATGAAATTACAACACATTATTGCTGCATTTGTTTTTATTTGGAAAAAAGCTCTTATAATTAATAAGAGGATGTTTAATAAATGCTTGGAGTGGCACGCCCCATGGAGGAGCTGGCGGGTAACAGAGCTGACCCCGACTTTCGTGCTGAGTCAGCACCCACCATAACCTGAATGAGAACAAGGCTGTGGACATTCCCAGGTGTGCGCCCTCCCATCACCTGGCTTCTTTAGATTTTGGGGGGTTTTTTTGCATTTTGTGCGCTTCGTTGAGTCATTTGTATTTTACACTGTGCGTTGGGGGGCAGGAGAGCAGAGCGATGGTAGGAATTTTTTTAAACTAAAAAATTTTGCTGCTGAAGTCCTTTCCCCATTGTCAGCCCATTGTCGGTGCCTGTTTCTTCCAGCTCTCCCGTTCTTTAACTCTGGAGGACCTCAATTGGTTGGTGTGAGCGTTGACACATAGTAGGATGCAAGATGTGTTGCACAATCGTTCAGAGGATGCCAGTTGGGCTAGTTTGCTAGGTTGGCCATAACAAAGCAGACTGGGGGCTTAAACAGCAGGAATTTATTGTCTCACAGTTCTAGAGGCTGGAAGTCAAACACAAGATGTTGGCAGGGTTGGTTCCTTCTGAGGGCAGTGAAGGAAGCGTTTGTTCCAGGCCTCTTTTCTTGCCTTTTAGATGGTTGTCTTCCTATTCATGTGTTGTTCTCCCTGCATGCATGTCTCTGTGTCCCAATTTCCCCTTTTATAAGGACACCAGCCATATTGGATTAGTATCCACCCCAACGACCTCATTTTAATTTAATTATGTCTGTAAAGATTCTATCGCTAAATAAGATCACATTCTGAGGTTCTAGGTTTAGGACTCCAACATATGAATGGGGTTGGGGAGGGGCACAAGTCCTACCTTAACACCAATATTATACACTATGATTTTTTTGTAAATGTTCATATATTATCAAATCATAGCTGATAAAAATAGGTTTGTGGAAAGAAAACCTTGATTATTATGATGTTCTCTGTGACAGGACTTTGCTGGTATATCTGAGCTCTTTTCTGCAGGTGAGTAGGTATGACCCAGAGTTGTGAAAAAGACTCTATCGCACATTAACTGTGATCTTTGCCTGATCCACAGTTATCATTTGATGTGCCCTGAACTTCTGACTTTATAGTCTTGGCTTCAGTGCTCCTGAGAGTCAAACTCTAAAAGAAAAGCTACATCCCATGAGGCAGAATTTCTCTTTCGATTATTATAAGCAAGAGGATGGAGAGATCAATGCCTTCCTTGTATAGACAAGGAAACGGAGGCCTAGAAAAGAGAAGTGTGGAGGCCAAGGCCACAGGGTTAATTAGTAGCAGCCCTGGAACTTGAACTTGGGCCTCCTGACTCACTTCTGTGTTCTTTCACCTCATCACACAATCTATCCTCCACACCAGGTATCCCCTACCTTCACCCGAGTCTATCAAAATTGCCCACTGCTCAGTGACAGTCCGACTTCTCTTACCTCCTTTAATTTAAAAAGAAAATTAATCCTAATAAATTTGCGAAGTAAGTACATTATCGATGCCCACGAGCAAGTTCAGAATTCTGGAGAATGCCTTAGGGGATTGTTTCCCAAGAAGCTTATCAAACCAAAAAAAACTAGGTGTCTAATTTGTTTAGGGTAATAGGTTTCTTTACTCTTCACATCCAACTTTTTAGCTAACGCTTGCCTTATTAGCCATGATTATAAATATATGCTTCAAGGTGGAAAAAAAAAAATTTGTCAAGATATCCAGCTAGTGGCAATTAGTGATGATTCTTGAAAACAAAAGAAAGAAAAGGCCTTTTTTGTCTGTTTCTACCAGGTCTTGGTTAATGCATCATACCTGATATTTGAGGTTTGGCTTTCAGAAAACACTTACCTAATTCAGCCACTTTACAAATAAAGAAACCATGGTCTGGGCAGTGGCTTGTCCAAAGCCACTCAGTTAAAGAGATCTGGGGATGGGTCCCGTTATGTCCCATGCAGAACTCTTAAAACCCCTTCTAATGCTGCTTAATGGTGATTTAGCACATGTGGAAGCTACTGGAGGTTTAATCTGTCTTCCCGCATGAAGATAAGGAACAGAGTAGCTCTAGTGTTCTTTGGTGGATAACTTCATGCTGTACCATGTGGCTCCATTATGTCACACGCATCATCTTAATCCTAAAGAATAGACTGTGTTTTCTAAATATATAATTTAACGTGACTCTTTCCTGACTCCTCACTAACGTTCCTTATACCTAAACTTATCTGTGTGTGCTTTATGGGGACACACTAACTTAATATTTTCAAGTTCTATGTAAAACTTTAATTAAAAGGAAAGTTTTATTATTTCTTACAAGTTAGTGGGTTCCTTTAACCTCTTCCAGGGTTATTAAATTGGGTTAAACTATATTAAACGCCAGCTAGGATTTTCTGAGTCTAAAATCTTGGCAGATGGGCCAGCAGTACAGAGCGGTCTCAGAACAGAGGGTGCCCGGAGACACAGGCGTCCGCGCCCAGTGAACGCTAATTCTAGAATATTAAACTTCTCATGTGAAATTGATTTCTGGATGTTTCTCCGTGGAAGTCTTGCAATAGCCCTCCCCTTCCTTTCCTTGAGCCAAGAAAACTCTGAACCAGAACAATTCAATTTCAATTTGTGGAAAAACTACACTCAATGAACCAAACACGGCGCTAAGATAGCTTCGTAGGGGGTAGGGACAGGGGCATTTTGATGACTTTTGGATGTTGCTAAAATAGCTGAACTTCTATATAAACGCCCTGAGACGTATTTACAAGCTTTGTTTCTTGAGAAGCATTTGCAAGCTTCGTTTTAATGTCTGAGAATGTCCGAGAGCAAAACCTGCTTTTGTGCCATAGTTATTGTGTTATATGTTAAGCATTTGGAAGGACCCCAAAGAGGCCCCAGGAAGCAGTTACTGCTTCTCGACTTATCGTCCTGACGGCGATTTGTTTTAAAGTTGATAATCCCTAGGGCTACAAGGGTGTCCCACATCTGCCCTGAATTGAAAACAGATTCCCATTAAGAGCCTTACATCAGTGCTGCGGATTCATTCGATCTGAGTCAGAAAGGAAGTCGAAGAACATTCGAACGTATGGCCTGACAGCAGCCCACCAGCTCCCTTCATGGAGGATCAAGACTGCAGGGTACGTAGGCTGTCCGTTTTTGAATTTTAAGACATTTTCTGTAAGGAAATGTGCTTCTGACGTTTAGGCAGGACTGTTCTGGAGGGGACTATCGTGGCTGACGGGTCTAAACGAGCTGCCAGTCTCCGGGCTTTTCAGTGCTACCAATAAATTGATCAGAATTCCGAGAGGCTAGGAAGTCTCTGCTGCTTCGAAATGCCTCTGCCAGGTTTTGGCATTTTTGTGACTCCTCATTGATATAAGATATATTCATATAATTACGTAGGTATTTATATAAGAGTTTCCCCTCCAAGACTCTGAAACGGTTTCACAAGCCAAGAAAAGTTTTTGCTGCTAAAAAGCCAGAGCTTTTCCACCCTCTGCTTATCTGTGAAATTATTTTAAAATATTTCCACACATGCTAAGAATGAAGGATGTAACTATGTACTTCGTATTACAAGCCTCGGGGGACCAGGACCCTCTGATTAGCTGTTTAGCGTTTAATAACCTACTAAAGTCTTCTTCTCAGCTTGCTGAACAGCCTAATTTTTGTTTTCTCTGTTGAAGTAGTGTATCATAGAATGTGGAGTCCTTTTCCTTTTTAATTAAAAAGGAGGTTAGATTTGTTCATTCAAAATGGTGAAAGGAAAGAGCGGGCAGCAGTGGTTGTGAACTGGGGACTGTGGGCCCAGCAGCTTAAGGCATGGATGCTGAGCCCCCCAGCCTGGCTCCCAAGGCCCTTCTGGCTCGTTCTCTGGTTGTGGACTGGGCTCTGGTGAGTGGAGGCCTCTCGGGTTACTTCCAGATGTCTGTTCTGCTCACATCTTCTCTGAGAAGCCGAGGGCAGTGCCTGGCACAGTTTATACCCAATAAATACTTATTAAATGAAAATAGAGTTATGAAAGGGTATCCTAGAAGAAACATCAGTCTGAACGTATTGAGCAATTGAGCCTCTGTTTCGGTAAATTTCTGTTCATCTTCTTGGCAAGGTTGACACCAAGAATAGAGAACGGAGGGTGATGGGTAGTTGAGAGGAATGTGCTAGAGTGTCAGTCAGAGCAACTGTGGATAAAATGTATGATTCCACGGTTATGGTATTAATAAATAACTATGAAATATGAGTCTTGAGAGGTAACGACCATGCCCCACGAGAGTGTTTGGGAGTCCAAGGAAAGCTGGTGTGGGAGAAAGGGACCAAACACAGCTGGCCGGTTTTCCCTTCAACTCGGTGCCGACGTGCTCATCAAAAGTGTTCCGGCAGCACAAAGCCAGTTCTTGTTACATGTGCTTCCCCTGGTTTCAGAAACAATACATTAAGAGCAGCCCAGTTGGCAGGTAAGATTTTCAGTCCAACTGCCAAAATACTGTTCTCTCTTGACTGGTCGCCCACAGTTCTTGAAAGAGGGAAGGCTTTTCAGATGCCAAAAATTGACTGCAAACTGTGTCATGGGACTATGGCCTCTTAATCCCAGCAAGACAGAGGCTTCCTTTTAGAAAGGGAAGCACATTGGGTTTTTGTGCTGGAGGATGCAAAAAGATGTATTGATCAACGCAGACAGAAAGGGGAATTATCAGGCTTAGAAACATCGCTTCTGTCTTATCTAAGGAGACTGGCGAAGGAGCCCTGGAATCTATAGAAATGACTTCAGATCAGACCAGCTTCTTCTCTGGGAGATGATTGTGTATATATCTTAATTTAACTAACCTTCTTAATCTCAACCTCAGAAGTTTGGGGAGGAAATAAAAGCAATGTTTCAGAGACTTCCAGGGTGGCACATCTGCTGTAAATTTAACTACTATTAACTCAAGTAAAATCCATCTCCAAATATCTCTCTGCCACCTTTGAATAACAAAATAAGCAAGTCTTCATTTGGGACCATATCCTCTTTCCTTACCCGTATTTGAACATCAGTCATGTCATTAAGGGGCTATGCCACCGTGCCAATTCACAGCCTCATTGCTCTCCAGAAGTTTTGCAAGACATTGTTTAGAATTCAGAACACATTAATCCCCAGAAACAAGGTTAGATTCCCAGATCAACTCCTGAATGCAAATTTATCCCCAAATACAGAGAATTTGTTACAAGTTTCTGGAAATAGACAGAAAGATCTTCCATCCTTTTGTTTAATGAGACTGGAGAATAAATTTTACAATGAACTGTAATGCTGCTTGTGAGAGCATTTTTAATTTCCATGAGAATTAATTCTTGGCCTTACATACCATTCCTTTCTTGATCTGAACCCTAACCACCCACCCTCGGTGCTCTGTCTCCAGCCACTGCCTCAAATGGTACTCTAGGTTGGAGTCCTAGGAAGTTACTTGTATGTGCTTTTCTACTTGTGGGTTGTTTTGCCTGGAATGTCTTCCGCTGCTTCTGATTCCTGGCAAACTCTTAATCAGGGTAAACATTAACACAGTTAAACTCCTCTGTGATGCCCCAGTCAAATCCCCACCTCTCTCCTCCCTTGGCCACAAACCCCTCTGAGAAAATTTTGCATGCAACTTCAAGTGGTTCCTCCACTTTGACCTTCTAAAGTGTCAAGGAAAAAGCTTTCGCCTAGGAAGAGTTAGAGATTCGCCTCTCCACCTCTCCTGATATCTATAACACCTTATAGGTCCAACATTCACCACATTATATTACAATTTTTTATTTACATGTTGTTCCCTTCCTTAGACTGAGAACTCCTTAAAGATAGGAATTTCCTCAGAACTTATTACAATGCCTGGAACATAGGTAAATAATAAAAGAATGGATGGATGGATGGATGGATGAATATGTGATTGGATGGATAGATGGATGAATAGAGGGATGCTGGCCTGGATAGACAGACTGATGAAGAGATGATTGATTGGATGGGTGTTGGATGGATGGGTGGATGGTGGATGGGTGGATGGATGGATGGATGGATGGATGGATAATTAGATGGATGAATATGTGATTGGATGGACAGACAGGTGAGTAGAAGAATGATTGGTTGGATAGATAGATTGATGGAGGGATGAGGGGATGGATGGATGGATGGATGGATGGATAGATGGATGGAGTGAGTGCTGGAGAAAAAATTGTTTTATTTACAGAAAGATGAATAGCTACATAGAAATTTCTATGGAATTCTGAATGGGACTTTTAGACAGTTTCAAGGGCACCATATTAATGGAATTTGAGCATTATTATTTTACTTCTATTGTTTTGCCAGGGAGAGATTATGAGTAGTGGGAAGACAATGGAGCTTGAATATATGGGTTCTAACTCTAGCTCTCTACTTTCTGGTTATGTGGCCTTGGGTAAGTTATTTACTTCTCTGTTTTTGTTTTTATTTGTCTGTAAGATGAAAGAATACCTACCTTCAAGGAGTTGTTGTAAGGATTAAATGATAATCCATCTAAAAGCTCCAGTCTAGTGCTTAACCTATACAAGGTTGAAGATAAGTGGTAGTAAAATATGAATCTAAATCTGAAATGGCCAACAAAGAACGTTGAAAGCAGAAGGAGCCTGGGCTGCTCTGCCCAGCCTTGGATAGTC
The DNA here is from genome assembly GCF_021613505.1 of Equus quagga. Lineage (NCBI taxonomy): Eukaryota > Metazoa > Chordata > Mammalia > Perissodactyla > Equidae > Equus > Equus quagga. Next base: position 18,126,546 of record NC_060274.1, on the reverse strand, counting down.
TCCTTTTGCATCATGTCCCCTTCATTTTCATACAGAATCTCAACTCCATGGTTCTACCTTTTATCAGCCACTTCCCATATCACTTGGGTGATTAAAAATAAAATAAAACAAACTGGGACATGTGAGAGAAAAGAAGAAGAGGGTTCGGGGGATTTCTGAGTAAGAAAGAAACTTCCCAAAGTAGAATGAAGTAAGCTGTGCTGGAGCAGGAAGAGGGAACATTGCACGTGCAAAGAAAACAGGGTGGAGATGATGAGAAAACTGTTTGGTGGCAGGTAGTTGCAAAGGGAAAAGAAGAGAAGAGAATTTGCACTGTTGAGAAATTGCACTTCCAGGATTATAAAAGCAATAATTGTTAATTTAAATATATATATATATTTTTATATATACCTGGAAGCACACTCCTGTGCATTTGTAAGGCCAAAAAGTGCCTTGTGTAATTTCACATACTTCACATAAATAATAATGATATTAATACATTCCTAACTGACACTTGATATTACCGCTTACCAGGTGCCAGGGACTGTTCTAAGCTCTTTACACATATTAAATCATTTTACCCTCACAACGACCCTGTGAGGTAGGTACATAAAATCCTTATTTTACTGATAAGAGGGCACACAAGCAGTCACATAACTAGGATGCATAGCCGCCAGTGTTTGAAGCCAACAGTCTGGCCCCAGACTCTACACACTTCACACAGGATTATACCCACGGCTGATGTGGCTCCTGGCACGGATCAGATGGGCCATGCAGCCGCTACAGTCAACAGCCCTTTAAAACCCATTTTGGTGGACATCCCTATAGATGTACTTTTCCAAATACGATTTTAACACCTGAAAAGTTAGAGTGGTAGAATTTTACAGCATGGAGGGACATTTGGTTCATTATGGCCAGACCAGCCAGCTGGTTGCGCTAAGAGTTTCCAGGGAAAGTCGGCTTCAGGGTCATTGGTCAGAGTCTCTGGGGACAGACCTGGGGCAGGGGTCAGATGATCTTAGCCGCCCACATAGCACTGCGGCAGCAGAAGGACATCATCTGTATCCCAGATAATATCCAATGAATTCTAAAAAGAAATTCTTTGTGAAAGTTCGTAGACAATATTATGTTGACACCCTAATAGTTTTCCAAATATGAAAATGAAGATAATCATATTCTTTTTTTTTTCAAAGAATCATCTACATTTCGCCTTTTGAAAAAAAGCAACAAATATGCAGTCTTTGAGCCTTCTGCTTGTTTCCTAGATTGGGTTTGACAAGACCCTGTTCTAAAATAATTCCATCACTCTTATGCCTGACCCTAAGCCCTTACCTCTCCCTCAAATTGCTCGAAGCAATTTGATTCCATTTTGTCCTACGAAAAATAGACACTTGTTCAAATAGTTAACACATTTAACAAATTTCACAAATTCTGATCCAAGGATGTGTTAGGCAGGTGGAAAGAGTGTAAATTCTCACCGTTTCCACTCCTTTGAATTATTATAAGCATTTCTATCATTGATATAATCACTATGCAAGTGCTACAAAGGTATCTAATTCTCTGGTGTTTTTTAGTCATTCCTATTTTAAGCCCATTCACATGCCTCACTGATGTTCCAGGGCATGGTTGTTAGATGAATAGGTAGGGAGGCTTGTTGGAGAAGCTGCCAGAAGTTTTGCTTGCCTCCAACACATCTGTTCAACGACACACCTGAGTCCATACCTTTGACTCAGGAGAGCAGGAAAAAATAGCATTTGACACCCAGAATCATAAAAATCAGGAGCCAGAAGGCATTGCAGTCTCCTCCTCCTTGGAAGGCATTGGAGGGGTGGGGGGCTGCTGGGGGAGGGGAGGGGTCATGGGTCAGAGAGGAAGGAGGGGAGGGATGTAAGTGGGGCTTAGGTCTCCGTCTCCATTTTCTTCTCATTAAGGCTGGCCGGAGAACATCTCATCCAGAACCTGTTCATGTAAAATTTAATCCCCTTTGGAGCATTTTTGCATCTGTTCAAGTGTCCTGAAAGTAAATATTAAATTAAATTAAATTTTAATTTAATTTAAGTTCTGAATAAAAGGCTTTATAGAAACTGGCTAGAAAGAGCTTAACCATCCAAAAAGTAGGTCAAATAGAAAAAGGCACTTTCAAGTATCCAAAACAATCTCATCGTTTAAAAAAAATCCTGCAAGTTCAATAAATTCTTAATAGAAATACAAAATTAAGTTAGATGTGCCCTTCAAAGAACTGTTTTTTTTTAAATCGTTGAACTGTTTCAAAATGCCAAGAAAATGTAGGACAGTAAAATGAAGGCCAGATTCTCAAACAGAGGTTGAATTTTAAGCAAACTCTTCCTTGGGCAAATGGATATTTAAGAAACTGATTTTAGGCCAACTAGCTCCCTGGCAGGGCTATTGTGAAGATAGGATGAGATTTAATGACTATACATTCCCCAGTCCAGTAGTACATAGTGGACATTCATTAACGTTTTGTTGAATGAATACTGAATAATTCTGGACTAATTTAGCAAGCCAACTCAGCTATCTCTTTCAGTCCCGCTTTATACTTTAGCATGGGTTATTTCACAGATTACGTGAAAACAGCACTTCCTGGAAAGAGCAGTTCTCAAAAAACAGAAGTCCCAAATTTCAGGGACTTGTTTCCTAACCTTTGACAAAAGGGTAATATTAGAGTTATGACTGGATTGCTCAGAATTAAATGAGATCAAGTTCATCCATCCATTCATTCATTCTCTTAGAAAATATTACACATTCACTGTGTGTTTTCAATGCAGTAAGTGTTGTTCTTGTGCTTGGGAGATGGAGACAAACAAGGAAGGTGAGGGCTCTGCTCCATGGAACTTACATTTTGTCCACAAAGCACTTAGCGTGCAAGTACTGCTGTCACCTAGCATTGGAACACCCCCGTCAGGGTGGGCAGCAAAGTACCCTGGGAAGAGCAGTCGGCTTGGAAATCAGACTGACGCCCACCTGAGTCCAGGCTCTACATCTTGCCAACTGAGTTTCTTTGGAAAATTTTCTGAGCCACAGTTCTTGTCTGTAAAATGGGTATAATAAGACCTACCTTTCACGGAGTCCTTGAAGATGAAATGAGACATAGTGAGTGTAAGGTACCTAGCATAGTATCTGACACATAGTAGGTCCTCAGTATTACCTTAATGAAGAATAGAGAGGTCAAAAAGACAGTCAAACAAGAAGGATATTTTGGAATAAGAAGGGTTGAGGAGCAGTTGCTTCCTCTGAGCACATTCTATGAAAGAAGTACCTTCTCAACCATTTTTGAGGTAGAATGTTGACCTGGAGGGGGTTGAAAGTGTAATAAATAAGACAGAGGAGCAGCACAGGATCTCATTATACAGAGCAGATTGAACATATGCTCTTTTTCCACACTCCCTCCTCAAACCCCAGTAAAATGGAAATAAGGGGAAAAGTAAAATAAAACCACCACAACAACTGTCGAAGGGTGGGGTGGAGGGGGGTCTTGGGTAACAGAAATGAGAAATGACCACAAAGGCGGGAAGATACAACATAGATTGAAGGGAACAATAGCAACTGATGTGGTACACAATGGAGAAAACTGAAAATCAATTACATGGGATGTAGAGTTTGGAGAATACCCCTAAGAACAAGCTCATTGGAGTCACTCACCCTAGGAAGGTTCTGGGAAAGGAGTACCCCATCCCCCACTAGGTCAGGGAAGGGCTGAACATAGGAGGATTGTTTGAAAGATTGTATGGGGAGTAATCAGAACTCCAGGTTTCCCCTCACCCTTGCCATCCCAGGCCAGTCTAGGCAGCCAAGAAGCTGAGCCAGTTCCTTGCCCATCATGGCAGAAGAGTAGGAAGCTGAACCAGAAACACTTTGGTCTCAGAAACAGCTGAGGAAGGGGTTACGGCACCCCTCTAAAAACAAGGGAACTAAGTAAAAATCTATGGACTGAAAGGCAAGACTTCCCAGTTATCTTCCTAAACTCGGCTCCCAAAATACTGGCAGCCAAGGTTTTATTCAGCCTCTCCCCACCGCAACCCCCACCGCTGAGAGAAGAGGTGGGAGGATTCCTCTGTGTTGAAAAAGACCTGCCCAACAGGGAAGATCTACAGACACTGGCATTTAGGGACCGCCTGCAAGAGTCTGAGCCCTCTACCAGATCAATCACGGTGAGGCCCACTACAGAAAGCCCCACAACACGGGTCTTGCAATCTGATGTCTGGTGCCTCAGAGATGCAATGAGAACAAAGGATCATCAGACAATCAGAGAAAGCTGTGGATGTGAAAGGCAGATACCTAAACAGATGAGTGGGAAAATGAATCCAGAGGTAGTAGGGGCAAGTGGGGGACAGAATTGCATCCAAAATATACAATGAGTATCCTCAGCGAGACAGAGAAACAAAACCAGATACCATAAGAAAGGAACATTCTGATAACAAAAACAATCTATAGAAGGCTTAGAAGGTAAAGTTTAGGAAATCTGTCAGGACCAAATAGGACAGAGAGTCTAAGGAATACTAGATGATCAGTCCAATATGTCAAATACCCCAATAATTAAAATTCTAGAAAGAAAGAGCTGAAAAAACAAAATGGAAGAAATCAATGAAATAATCCAAAAATGTCCCAGAAATGAAAGACACGAGTTGCCTGATTAGAAAGACCCATCTAGCGTCTAGTGTAGAGAATAAGGCACGTCACTGTGAAATTTCAGAACACTAGGAACAAACAGAAGATCCTAAAAGCTGTCAGAACGAAAAAAAAGGTCACATAAAGCATCAGAAATCTGAATGGCATTGACTTCTCAACAGGAACACTAGAAGCCAGGAAACAGTAACTTCCAAATTCTGAGCTGCAAATGATTTCTGACTTAGAAATTGTCAAGTGTGAGAGTGGACTAGAAGTGTATAAGAGATCAAAACATTTACGTCACTTATACCCCCTTCTCAGCAAGCTCCTGGAAGATGCGCTCCACCAAAACGAGGGACTCAGCGAAGCCCATCCAATCCAGAATGGGGCTCCAGATGGACCATCTCCGAAAAAGAAAGAAATGGAAGCGACTGACATACGGATGGGATCTACCATATTGCAGGGTGTTTTATATTCTGCCAGAAAGTTTGGACCAGAGTAGTCAACAGGTACATAGAAAAGTAAGCAAATTAAAAAAGAAAACTCCATGGAAGAAAAATAATTGAGAAAGAAATATGATTATAGTACATAATATGACTTAGCTCTGAACCATATCTACTTGGTCGCAATAACGGAAGCACTGAACATTACTAGAACCATGAACAAGAATAGAAATGTGGTGGCCGTGGAGGTGCCCCACGCAGACCTCCCTTCAAAGGAGGACTTGCCCTGGCGAGTGTATGCCCCCTTCGGGACGCACTATTGTCTTTGAGGGGAAGGCACGCTCTCCTGGGTCCCCAGCCAATGACTGAGCGTGGAAGGGGACCAGAGCCAGCTGTTGCTGCCCAGTGCAGGGCTTCTCTGATGAGCAGTCTTTGCTCTGGGTCTCTTCATCAGAACTACCCAGCAGTCGAAGACTCTTCCTACCCCACCTGCCTTCCTTGCCCCTCTCCTTCATGGTCTCAGGTCAGCCCTGGAGCGGCCCCTTAATCCTTCACGGACATCAGCCCAGGAGACCTTGTGCATTTCCAGTTCTGCCTTGGTCTGTGCTTCTCAGAGGACACGAACTAAAACAATCACTGTTTTGGGAGGATAGAAGAAGGAAAAACGGGGCGATGGAAGGAAGGAGGCAGGATGGAATTTTAAATCTTCATCTTTCATTTTAGGAAGTCAGTAGAGAATGACTACAGGTCTATAATGGGAGAAAAAAATAAGAAATAGCTGAATAAGCATGTGATTTAGAAATGAGGACGACAAGGCCAGAAACAAACAAAATAACTAAAAGAGCTACGAGTGGTTGGGTGAAGTGGAGAACTCTATGTGTCGGGGAGAAAAGGGAGTAATGCCTTGGGAACTATTTGACTTAAATTTTACTCATTAAGGCCTGACTAATATTAAGATGATAAAAAGCATATACTAATATACTTATGTATCAAACATAGATACGTATTCATATATATCAAACACCTTTAAATATATATATTTAAAATATATATATACCAAATATATAAACTCAAGCATCTCCAAATATATATAGTTTAATATATATGTAAATATATATTTTTAAAACATATATTATACATATAATATAGAGATTTAAAAATGTTTGATCAAGATCATGGTGAGGAGTCACACACAGTGCCTTTCTCTTGCTGGCGCTCTCCCCAGTCTGCAGCCCGAGCCGGCCCCTCCCCAGCTCTCCTCTCCCTGTCGTTAGAACCAGGGGCAGCCTCTGCTTCTAAGCACGGCTGTCTCTCTGCAGAGAGGACACACTTTGAGGTGCATGCAGAGAGAAGCAGGGGGACTAGGAAAGACACCCATGTACCCCAAGGATACCTGAAGAGATGCAAACCACTGCTTCCCAGCCCTGTTTGGGGACCCTGCTCCAGAAGGCTTGTTGTATGCTCACAGCTAAGCCCAGGTTCACTTCTTCCTTGTCTGAAACATCAGCAGCTGGTTAAGCCACTCAAGTACTTACCTCCTGGCTGGCTGGCTGGACTGAACAAAGAGGAGGGGGACATGAAGCAGAAGGAGATGACCGACGGGCAGCGTCTCCCTCCTCCTGCTTCTCCTTGACCCCAGCTCCCCCAGCAGCTGTGACTGCTGCCCTGTGGCCACCTGGGCCCTGAGACAGCTGCCACAGACACCCCCGGGACTCCTGCCGCATACCTTCCTCCCATGGAGCTCAGGCTATGTGGAATGCAGGGCAGGGACACTGTGGGGAGGAGTGTGTGTGTGTGTGTGTGTGTGTTTGTACACACCAGAGCAAGCTCACATCACCCCCTCACATGACCTACTTCTTCCCTCCTTGGTCAGAAGCACGGGTATCGACCTGGGTCACTCATTCTGGGCTTTCCTTGTCTACATCTAGTCTCGGAAGAGATGAGGCGATACAGGAGACACTGAATTGGTTGGAGTGGGGAGAATTGTTATCTATCTATTTTTTAAAGTGCAGTAAGCACTGGGTGCCAGGAGGGACCAGAACTCCAGACTGTCCATCCGTAGCCCTATGAGTTAGCTATGGAGTTAGGGACAGAAGTCATCCTAATTGCCAATCTAGGAATCTACCAGAAGATTTGTGATGACAGGATCCAATAAGCAGACTATTTCTTTATTATTTTTTTATTATGTAAAAGTAATACAAGCTCAATTGTTTAAAACTAAAACTTAGAAACAAATACAAAAGGGCCATAATTGCACTACCCACAGGCACCCAAGACTCGCCTTGTTTTCTTTCGGTCTTTTTTCAAAGACTTTTCCAGAGCTTTGAAATCTTATTTTATAAATAATTCCATATCCTGCTTGTCCACTTAAAATTTCATCAAATGCATTTTCTCATACCATTAAGAATCTTTGTAAGCGTCTTTTTTTGAAGTCTGTGTAATATTCCAGCTCACGAATGTAGCATAATTTGCCCAATCGTTCTTCTTTATTAGGCTTTTTAAATTATTTCAAGATTTTCACATTAGAAATAATGTTGTGACAAACTTTTGGCATATAAATCTTTGTCCTCGTTTCAGATTATTTCCTCAGAATAGATTCCCAGAAATGAGGCTGCTCAGTCAAGTGGTATGAACATTTTTAAGGCTAAGTAAATCTTTTTCTAGACAGCTTGTGAAAAAGTTTGTTTAATATTTAATAATATTTAGATTTTTCGGAGAAAAATGTATAAACCAACAAGTGCATGCCCACGGCCAGCTTAAGAAAGGAGATTACTCATACAGTTAAAGCCACTCTGTTCCGCTCCCCCATCACATACCCCCCCCCAAAAGGTAGCCGTCATTCTGAATTTGTATTCTCACAGATTTTTTTAAGGAGCAGAACTGCAAGGGTATAGGTTCTTTCTGTTAGAGAATAAGAGAGAACAAAGGGGAGGGAGAGGGAGATAGAAGGAAAGAGAGATTGAGAGGTGAGTGAGAGAGAAAGAGAGAGGGGGTGTGGGAGCAAGACGGTGACCTGTTTGACCTTGAGCCATGTTATCCTAGAGTCATTTTCTGAGGAAATAGTTAGGAGGTAAAATTCAAGCAGCTTTGTATCCAATCCATACCGTATTTATGGGATGCCCACAGGAGGAAGGACATCACTCCTAGTGACAAACAGTCCCCTCCCCTCCCACATCCTAGGAATCAGACACAATTGAGCAGCCTTAAGTAGGGCTGTCTGCCCTTGAATCCAATCTCCAGTACTGGCCACCTGTGGCCTTAGAAAAGTTGCCTGACCATTTCCAAAGTCCTATTTCTTCACCTGGAAAATGAGGATGAAGCTAACGCTATACACCTGCTACATTTGTGACGTGGGCTAAACGAGACAAGCACCTAGCACCCTACCGGGCAAATAATATTACCTTATAGTGTTGCCTCTGGGTGTTTGGGGGCCCGAGGAAAGCCGTTTCCCAGAGTGGTAACAGAGGACCCCTTACCAGCTTCTGCTGAGGGCATGGTACTGACATTACCCTTGTTGATTTTCACAAAGCAGTAAGAGGCAATATATTTTTCTCTTTACAATTTCCCTTGGGTTCCAAGATGCCTGAGTAGGGTTTCATACAGGTAATTCCAGTAGAAGCTTTTTCCCCCTTTCTTTACTTTTCAAATGAAAAGTGAAGTGGTCTAAGCATGTGTCAATCCGGCGACTCTGAACTTGCTTTTCCTGAGTTCTAACCAAGTAAGCCAAGAGGCTGCAACACTTTTCGGTCCAACCACACCTAATCAAGGCGGTCAGGTGTCAGGATTACAGGTTTGCTGACCTATGATGAGTAGGTGCCTCAGATTCTTTCTCTATTATCAGAACCTCTGGCTGCTGGTAGGCTTAGAGACTGACGGGATTGTACGGGTTGGAGATTACACTTTAGCTCCAGGAGGAACCTTAGCAATAATCTAGTGATAGTCAGTGGTTGTTAAGTTTCTTGCATCAGGAGCATCTTTAAAATTATGATTCTTCCGGGGCTGGCTCCATGACCAAGTGGTTGAGTTCACCTGCTCTGCTTTGGTGGCCCAGGGTCTCGCCAGTTTGGATCCTGAGTGCGGACATGGCACCACTTATCAGGCCATGCTGAGGCGGCATCCCACACAGCAGAACTAGAGGGACCTACAACTGGAATACACAACTATGTCCTGGGGGGCTTTGGGGAGAAGAAGGAAAAAAAATGATTGGCAACAGATGTTAGCACAGGTGCCAATCTTAAAAAATATATATATATGATTCTCTCCTAAAGAATACGTCCTTTCTCTGAAAAGTGCACGTATGCACGTTCACATGAAATGTTTACAAACATCAAGGGGTTTGAAGCCAATTCATGAATTCTCCAGTAAGAAATTTCGATCTTGTTAGGTAACCGAGACCCAGAAAGGTCCAGGGACTTGCCCACATCACACAACCATTTAGTAGCAGGGGCAGAACTACGAGCCAGGTGTCCTCTTGGCCAGTTTGCTAAGCCACCCTGCCTCTCTCCACGTGGTCTGTTAGACGGCAGTGTGCTCTCCCAAAGACCTACGGGGAAGTCCAGAGGGTCCGACTCCAGGGATGGGACATGAGTGCAGGTGTCTCTGATGCTTTCATGATGAGGCTGAAGACCCAGAATGCACTCCTGTTTCCTCAAGATGCCTGCCTAGCACCCAAAACGATACCTTAAGATGTCTGCTCCTAATGGCTTCTTAAGGATCAGCAGTGCAATTATGGGCTGCCAGTGTGGTCCAGTGTGACCCTTCCCCCACTACCAAGATCCACAGTGTGGTCTGGGCCAATGGCTCCTGAAGCCTTGGAAAATTTGGGGTTTTAGGAACAGATAGTTACAATCTAGTGGCACGTTACCGTCAAGTGTTCTTCATCACTACTCTACCTCTGTTGGCGTCCAGCAGCCCCTGCTCTCTTTCCTCCTGGGTGTGTTGCAGATCTTTCCCAGGATCCTTTGTGGATGTGCTCACCCCCTGCCACCATGGACACAGTCTCCCCCTACCCCCTGCAGCGCGCCAATAACATTCGTCAGAGACTGTGATTCAGTATTCTTGAGTTGATGCCTTAATTCCGTATTAAATCTATGTTAATGCTTTCTTTGAATGTCTGTATTTAAAATTATTTTATCTTGGGTCTGTTTTCCAAGCAGAATGTTACTTCATTTCCCGCTTTGTGTGTATGCATGCATGTAATTAGTGTGTGTGTGTGCATGTGTGTGTGCGTGTGTGTTTATTCCTCTGTGATTTGCAACAGACATCTCCCAGTTGGCGATCATTTGTAAATTTCGTTAATGAGCATTTAACACATTCTCTTTGATGAAGCTGTTAAATCTGGGCTCCACACTGGCATCCCACCAGACATCCCCCCCTCTCCCAAGCCATTTCTGTTTACCTATTCTTAACTACTTAGTTAAGGTTTCTTGTTTGTTGGCACAATATCAAACTGACCTTTAGCCCTGTCTGAAAAACGTAGGGATTTAGTGTAAGAAAATTCTTAAATCTTTATTCAAAGCAAGTCTACTTTACTGGTGGGCTTTCATTTTCGCTGAGCCAAATATTCTGTAGACAGAACAAATATTTCCTGATCACCCAAACTGGGCGTGCATGTGCAGTGACACAGAAGCCATAGCTGTGGGCTTTTGCAAGAACAAATACCAAACTCAAACCTGTGGGCTCCAGCTGTCAGAGAGTGTTCCTGGATTTAATTATAACTTGATCTCAGAAGAGGGTGTGTGTGTCAAGTGTGCTTTTCAATCACTTAGAGAAAGCAGAGTGAGTGGCAGAAGCAGGCCCGGGATTCTCCTATGAGATGAGGCCTCATTACCGTCCCGACAGTAGAGGATCATGGGAGTCACGCTCACCCCTGCCACAATCACGGAAACACACTCTGTCTCTTAAATTATCGACTTGAAAAAGAAACAGTATCCAGATGACTCTAAAATAAATTATTTGAAACTCAATATAATTAAAAATGCAAAAATAAACCGAGGGAACAGATTAAACTATATATTCATCCTTGTATGAAACAGGAAGTGATCTCCCAGCTTAGAAAAATCCTCCTACTGCTTTATATCTTTATATCTACCATATGGGCGCTCCTCGCTCACCTTTGCCTGACTTTATGAATGCTATTTTAGTTCTGCAATCTCCTACCTCTCAACAAATCCCATGCCAAGCCCCGAGCTGACATAGACATACGCAGAATACACACACATACACACACACACACACTCCCCAATGTGGGCCCATCAGAAAAATGTCCCAGTAGCAATCAGAGTAAGATTTCTAACCTGGTTCTCGGCAGCTGGCCCCAGAGGCTGTGCTTCTAACTGGGAACACAACATGTTGCCCAAACCATTTATGTCAAAGCCTGGCTACCAAAGAAGACCAGGGATGTCACCTTCCAGCGTTCTTGGTCCTACAGAGGCAGTTAATTGGAAACGCTGACTCTCACACAGTATGCTTCTATTTTACCGCGGAAAAAACCGGAATACAATGTCAATTTCAAGGGCTTGTTTGGGTTAATTACCAAGCCAAGTCACCTGACATAATCCATACTTTGAGAAGCATTTTATACTTTGAGTTAACAGCAGGCAAGAAAAGAGGAGGGAGGGAACTGGTGGTGTGGACGCAGGGAGGGGAAGGATGACTAACCTTGTGCAAACACAGCCGTCGGTCCGTTCATGTGGAAAGGCAGGACCCTGCCCAATCCTACCTGATCTCAGATGCCTCACGGTCTCAAGCCTAGAGCCTCTAACCTCATTTTTGTCGCTGTATTCCTTTCCTGTTGATTTCGGGGCCAAAGGCAGCGGGGCAGTTGGAGGAGGGAGCCTGCCCCGCAAGAGTCTCCAGGCCTGTCTGGGGCATTCGTCTGAGTGGCGGCACCATGGAGGTCTCCACAGCAGCCAATGGTAGGCTTGGCCAGTGTCCAGAATAACCTTCGAGAGAAGCTTTTAGGTAAAGGTTTCTTTTGAAGCTGATTAACCTCAGGGACATAGATCATTGTTACTGATAAGGCTATTGAATGTGGAAAACATCTGAAAATAGGGACCTAAAGACAAGCGAGTATTACATGTTGGAAGGAGGGGTTGGAGATGCTGCTTCCTTTAATAGATAACCAAAGAGTGATCTGATTTCTCTCCTGCCTGCAGACACTTGTTATATAGCAACTGCGAAGGAAAAGAAAAGTTACGCATTCTGTGAGGAGAGTCTAAGATTTAATGCGATGCTCAGTTTTTATCTGTGATTATAACCAACACCCTTAGCTGTTAGTCTCTGATTCCCAGATATATGCTAAGAATTTGCCTTCTCTCTCCCAGTGAAGGACTAGGAATTAATTTAAAAGTTATTACTGTAGATTTCAATATGTTTTATGATAGAGATGAAAAGGCATCTTGTCTTCCAGACAGCTTTTTTCTTTACATTATCCTATCCCCAGCATTCCCGACATTTTTCTGTCATTCTACTTGTAACGTCAGAGCCAAATGGTCCAGAAATGACCATAATATCGCTATTTTTGATAAAGTACAGGGTAATTAATACAACTTTTTTGTGGTGTTGATTCTCTTTATTGGTATTTTTAGAATACTGTTTGATCCATACCCATCTTCTTTCAAATATTTTTCATATTGAGTGAATATCACAAAAGCACTGTGACTGTGGTGTCGCCTTTTTGGCCCTCACACTGCTGGCCCCCATTGGGAAATCTTCAGAATATCTTATACTAAGTGGTCTGACCTGTGTGATCAGGTCTGGAGCCATGTCACCAGGAGGATCAGCCCGCCAGATGCTCTTTGCTTCACTGCAAGTACAATGAAGATGGAGTCACACTGAGGAAAACACAATGTGCCATTTTTATGTGTCTTTTAAATATTGCATAAGCCTGAATTTCTGCAATTTAGGAGGCTTAAAGGGACATCAAAGCTTGGACTAGCTTCTTTATTTTTATGGAATAAAGTTCAAGATAATTTAAGTCCTGTTTAGCAAAACACAGATTACGTCAGAAAAGGAAAAAAAAAAATGCTTAACTTTATTAAGAAATGTGAAGCTTCTTGATATGGCTGAGACGCAGTGAATTTCTCCTGTGGCATGTTTTATCTTGCATTCTTTTCACTAGCTTGAATTATGACCTCATTGGGCCAAGAAAGATTGTCCAGGCTACCAAGACATCTCAGCCAAGAGCAAATACTAAGTATGGAAAGTTCCAGTCTCGCTCAATAAACTAAAAAGCTTTAAAAGCAAAGAGATCAAAAGTAAAAGCATGCTATGTAAAAGAATTTCCACTAAGGAGAGCCTAATGGCCATTATTTGTCTTCAATCAACTGGGTTGACATTGACAAATTTAGGAAGTCAGTTTTGACTCTGTCTTCTGTCTTCAATCACCTACATTTCTTCTTTCTCTCCTCTTTGAATGGCATCTGCTTTCCCTGCTTCTTTTTAATTCTCTTTCCTTATCAAAATAGAAAATGATAGGATATTTTAATTTCTACTTTGGCTACAACTCATTCATACCTCTGTTGTCTTTCCCAGGGCATTTGCACTTAAATCCATTTTCTCCGTTTCTAGAATAAACAGTTGTCTATTTAGTTAAAGATTCACTGGTTAAAGATTTCAAATAACAGCATACAGTTAAGGGAGATGTTTTAAGGGATTGTTGTTGCGAGTGCCATTGAGTCTATTTCAACTCCTAGCGACCCTGTGGACAGCAGAGTAGAACTCTGCCTGGCCTTATTGTGCCATCCTCTCACCTTGGGGCGCTCATCAGACAATGCTCCGCTGCTGTTCACAGGGTTTTCATGGCCAATCTTTTCGGAAGTGAGTGGCCAGGTCCTTCTTCCTAGTCTGTCTTAGTCTGGTAGCTCAACTGAAACCTGTCCACCATGGGTGATCCTGCTGGTATTTGAAATCCCAGTGGCATAGCTTTCAACATCACAGTGACACACAGCCACCACAGTATAACAACTGACAGACAGGTGGTGTGGTTCCCTGACCGGGAAACAAACCTGGGCTTTGGTGGTGAGAGCGCTGAATCTTAAAACTTATGCTCAGCTTAAGGTCTTGAAAGACCTGCTCAGTAGGTAGAATGGGTCACTTGACTGTAGCTATTCCTATTTCTTCTATTTATCTCAATCATAATACTTCCCCTTCTCTGAGCCAACTCTATGAGCTATGGGGCTCAGAGGCCATTTTACCTTTTCTCTCTCTGCCCTCTGTTACACCAACTAGAGTGGACATCTGTAATTTCCACTACCCAGCTCTATCCTCCCTTTTCTGGCAGCAGCATCCACTTTTCCTTTGAGCCCACTATTGTCCACTATCAGTCTACATGGTCCAGTGGGACTGAATCCACCTCCAGCTCTAAAGCTTGCCCTGTGATGGAGGCCTGGCCGTTCAAGAGAGCGTCACATTCCCCCAGCCTCTCTGCTTAGTTCAGAGAAGGACCGGGCAAATCAGAGTTGATCTCAGGCGCTTTGCTGGAACTATTAAACAAGAGGTGCTTTCTTCTACAGTTTCTGAGATGGTCGATTTAAGCCTAGAGCTGCTGCTGACCGTCTTTCCCTCCATGCAGAAATGCCTGCCTAAGATTAAATCAGCACAGAGAAAAGCAGAGCTTCCATAAAGAGAGACACAGATCCCCAAAGACATCCCTGAGTGCCTGGATTTACCTCTGACATTTCAGTTATGGAATCAAATAAATTCCTGTTGGTTTAAACCAATATGAATAGAGTCACTTGCAACATGGAAATCCCACGCTCAGCCAGCAGCCCAGGCCTAAGCCTTGCCTTCTCCTTCCTGCAGCTGCGTTTCATCCTCGTTCACATTAACCCAGCACTGCTCTTAGCCACAACATCAGAGCCCAGGGATTAGTCACTTCAAGCCTTCGTCACCCAGGACATCCAAGGAGAAAGAAAAGCAAGGCTTCAGCAGCTGCTGAAGGAGCCCTCAGAGTGTGAGTTCGGGAGAAGCACAGCGGGCTGGGAGGTGCAAGGGCTTGCACACCACCCAAGAAACAGCTATCCCAGGCTGGGGTGAGGAGAAAGAGGGGACGAGGAACCCTACCTGTCAAGGGAAAGGGTGTAAGACCCACACCTGTGCTGGTCAGTGTGTGTGATGATGATGATGACGATGATGACCAGGATACATGAAGTCTGGGGACTTTGTCCACATTGATACCCTTTATAGGTATTACAAAACTAAATGTGATCAGAGGAAACCTAAAAATTTGGCTTGACTGTGTACAGTAAAATCAATTATAGTCATTTAGGTGGACTGCATCCCATTTGTGCCTAATTACCATGCGACATAATAATGATTATGTACTTCATTAAGTATGTGTCAGCTTAACTTAATTTCTTAGATTTTATTTAATGGCATCTATAAACACGATACATTTGTGCTCTGGCTTCCCAGTTGGTTTATAACACATCCAAATTGGTCATCTGCCTACAACTTAAATTTTTAATGTTGAAGCATTTATACTTGAGGAAATGAGGGACCACTGATTGATAAGTAAATGGTACCGTTCCTACAGTTGTCTTACCAACAGGGAGGCGTCGCCATCATATCTTGAGCAGGTAGGACCCAGCAAAAATCAGGTGGTCGATAATTTGCTCATACTTGTTTCAGGCAAAATCAGTCGAAAAGGAATATTAGGAAGAGCTTTAAAAAGGGCAAGAAGTTAATGCAAAGAGGAGACCGTATGGTAGAGCGGAAAGCGGAAGGGACTAGAGTGTGGCAGGTCTGCCTTCCCTCAGCCTCTCTGAGCCTCCGGATTCAGACACGTAAAATGGGAGTCATAATTCCCACCTGGCGAAATTAATGTGAAAATTACAGGTGAAGATGCAGGATTGTCCAATAAATGCTAGCTATTATCATCTTTAGAAAAGTGCAGAATTCAGCCTGAAGATAGTCTGTCAAAGGTGGAAGACAATGTTATTCTCTCTGCCTGAGTGGCATTTACAGGAGAACTGTGGTTCACTGTGTGAATATGAGCCTCAGACGCCTACATATTAGTTTAAACCATAGGAAGTCATTTTTATAGGTCAAAAATGGCCCAGTATTGGCAATTCCATGTGGTTCAACTTAATATGAGTAATGGAAGTTAGTTCCTCACATCTGTCTATCTTCAGTGCCTCTAAACTGTGAAAGCCATTCACCCCCTCTGATGAGGTTGGCTAAGCTTTCTCCAAGAATCCTAAGTGAAGCAGGCTCTTGAGAAAAAGCAAGAGAGACTGAGGGAGAAGCAAGATGCGACTGATTGAAATGCTCTTTAAAATCAAGTGAAAGCCAAAAATAAGGGCTAAGAATAAGAAAGCCACAGCTTGGGACATAAAATACATGTTGTAATTGTTATTCTTGTTGGTGATTATTTCCCAGAGGGCTGTTGGAGATACAGGAAAAGGAAAAAATATGAACAGTCCAGACGTGGAGAAGAAGAAAAGTTTAGAACCAAAAAAATGGATACTACTATTGAAAAGAATTTGGTTAAGTTCTTCCTGAAAAAGAGCACGTAGCATCTTTAACACTGGTAACAAAATCAGGCAAAGGAAAAAAAACACTGAATACGGAACAGGAAGGAATTACCTTGTGAAATGTACTTAATGAAGTGTTTTTAAGTGTTCCTTGAGAGTAGAAGGTAGACAAAACTGTCTTCGGTGATGATCTTTTCATAGAATCATGCAGCTGGAAGAGGTGGGTTAATCTTACTTCCTGCCTCAGGGAGCTATATAGCTAAGCCATCCGATTTGAATGGTTATCCAATTCTTTTTTTTTTTAAGATTTTAAATCACGCTTTGCCCTGAGCACTGAGCTTGCCTGTCAACTACCATGGGCAGAGGGTGACACCCACCCAGGCCCCTATCCTGCTTCTTCCTGGGATACAAGCTACTAGGGCCTTCCACAGAGATGGGATTTTCTTTGGTGTATGGATATATTTCAGATATCAACAACACTTGGGCTTCTGTCACTTCTGAGTGCACTGGCCTGTGGGCTCGACAGCTCAAACATAGCCTCTAGAAGGCTCTGTACCTGGAAGGGAGCTGTGAAGAACATTCTGCTCAAACGTGGAAACTCATGGGAACTCAGTCACTCAGGACGTGGCCAGAGCCAGAGCTGAATTTTGGCAGCCCACTCCTCTCTCCAGCAAATTAGCATCAGATCAGAGCAACAGAGGCACAGGGTACGTGCATTGCATCAACCAGACGATCTATGCCGGCTGTAAAGGGTCTACTTAAATCCACAGTGCCCAGAGAGGTGGATCAGATCTACCACGATCTATAATCATCTGGAAGGGCTCATCGAACCTGGATATAGATGCTCACAGGGTGGCCACAGAGACCTTGCTCACCCTAGATGACGCAAACCCTAGAGATGGTCAGTGGTGCCGGCAATGACCCTTCAGATGTGCTCAGAACCAAATTACCCCTGGACTCACAGTGAGCAGAGGTTGTCCGCTGTCTCCTCAGCACAGCTCCTTGCATGTAGCAAGAAATCAGCAGCCAATGAAATATCCCCGATTGGTTGACAAATCTGCCAGACACATGTCTGGTTTGAGGAAGTATCCTTGAACTGTGACTTTTCTTCCCTTCAGAATGGAAGTGCCCTGATTGTATTGCAAGTGTTCCAGAGAAGTCTTCGGGTTCCACTCGCTTGGCCGGGACACTGGGCAGCACTGGGAGCAGGTGCTCCTGCCGCGGCCGCCCCCGCCATTCTCCACAGCTGCTCTCTCCCAGGCAGCCTGGGCAGACGCTGGTGCCGCGAACCAGCTCGTCCTGGAGGGGGAGAAGAATTTGAGAAATTTTGTTCATGCCACTGATGCTAGGATCCAAATTTTCTATAATCTGCATGCCAGCGCCCTGTCACCTGCCTAAGTGGCAGAGAGTTAGAATCCTGGGGGACGCCATCAAAACACTGCGCTCCCGATCCTCTGCCAACGGTGCTGTCACACGATCCTCCCCTTAGTACTGCCATGCCAGTTATCCCAGGAGGAGGAAAGGGGAAGCTTCTATTCCCTTACTAGAATTTAGGAAATATTTGCTATTTTTATACACTCAGTGAGTATTAAGATTCCTCGGGGAGTGAGAAAAACCTGATTGGCCTAATTTGCGTGGCCAAATGATTCAAGGAAAACCCTGCGAAGTGCGGTTGGGTCCTTGGCACAATTCTGGGGAGGCCAAGGGAACTCTATTCTCTGAAAAGCACCTCGAGTCTATGTCGGCCCCACCTGGGCTGGCCCGGGCAGACAAAGCTTCTCAGGAGGCGCGGGGGAGCCCCTCGTCTCTGGAGTGCTGCACTTAGATTTTGCACAGAAAAATTCAGTTCCATGGCCACGAATTCCTTTGCAGATGTGTTGTGGGCCACACAAGAAGGCAGAGAAGAATACAAGTGAGGCCACACAGCCAGGAAACTGTCACAAGGTTGGCAATCAAATGAGGACCAGTGACAGAATCCAGGAATTGTTGGGTGCACAGACTTCAGGATCAGAATTGTCCAGATCCAAAACCCACAAGCACAGCCATTATGCTAAGATGCATCGAACCTGGTTCCACTTTTGAAGCAGGCAAAGACAAATTTCCCAAACGCCTAGTAAGTTCTTTGTACTAATAAGACCCCATACATTTTATAAGACATTTTCCCATACACAGTGTTGACTTTGCTTTACTTATGGTGAATTCTAACCCACCGTCCCTGTTTCAATAGTAGAATGAGAAAGAGTGTTTTAGATCTGGAAAGGTCTGAGATTGGGTCTAATCCAATGTCTTCATTTTGCAGATGAGCAAACAAAAGCCCAGCATAATGAAGTGAATGAGTCCCGGCAGCCCCGGCTGCCCACTTTAAAGGGGGCTTAAATGTAGCTTTGGAGGAAAAGCCATCCTAGTTTTGATGCCTCCGTCGATGGGCAGGCTCATTACAGAGGCATTTTGAACCCTCAGAGAAAGGAGCTCTCTGTTTGCACACACACGTGCATACTTACACACACTCACACACATCCATACTGTCCTTGCTCCCAATTTTGCTTTGTCCCCAACATTCTGATACTCTCCTTCAGAGAAGGAGCTGAAGAAAACAAATCAACAATCAAGGCATTTTTTGAGCAGAATAGATCCATTATTCTTTGGGTGAGCAGATTCCAGATTCTGATTTTTCTTCTGAACTCAGCTTCTTCTCCCTTGGAGAGAAGGAGAAATGGAATAAAACTGAAAACAAACAGCATTGCTAACAAGAATTCTTTTGGCTTCTGGTGGAGTGCTGACTGGCCGAGTAGCAGTCCCACAGGGCAGAGGGGTGTTTTCTCAGTGGACGGTGGTGCGTTCGATGAAGCTGATGGTCAGCACAGCATTGGAAACAGGCAAAGTGCACTCTCCCCCACTTGAAGTTGAGCATCGCCTGAAGAACAGTACAGAATTGCTCCCAGCATGCCTTTCTCCCCAGCGCAAGTGAGGGCTGTGTGATGACAGCAGCACTCCACCTGGTGGGTGGGGGCAACTGTGTGTTGCCCACCTCGTGCCCCTTAGAGAAGTGACTAATCTCTGACATTCTGACGGTCTCTGTTCCATCCTCTGCACTAGTGCAATGGAGACAAGAAACCTGCGCAGTTTTGGTAACTCCCTGGAAGCGTGGGGAAGCCAAGTGCTCAGAGTTCTTTCAAAAAATGAAATTGAAAGTTCTGTATTAATATTCTAATTCCACTTATGATATGTATTGACTTTATTAAACCTTTTCTTAGTTACCATTAAAACCTGTTGGAAAATCTTTGTAACTTTGAAGAAGAGACTACTTGCTAAACAGCAACTTTCTACAAATATTTGCGTATTCTTAAATACATGTTTTGTTTTTTATATTAATAGTAGTCACATTTACTGAGCACTTACAATGGCCCTGCGCGATTGCACCAATACTCACGTGACCCTGTGGGCTACATGGTATTTGTAGCCTCATTTTATAGATGAGAAAACTGAAGTTCAGTGGGGTGCAGTAACTGACCTGAGGACAATTAGCTTTGAATGTGGCTCTGTGGCGCTCTGAAGGTAGCATTCTGCTTCCTCAGCCTCCCTGAGCCTGTTCATCCCCAGTGTCGCACATGCAGTGTCCAATGTCCATTGGGTGGCACTTTGGAGGAAGTGGGCAAGCAGAGAGGAAAGAAGTGTGCAGAGCCAGGAGTCATTGCACAGAGGCTCTGACTTTGCCTCTTGTTTAAAGAATTTGGGGAATTTAGCAAAATATTAAAGGCACATCTTACCATACTTGTGAGGGCAAAGGTCAAGAGCCAAAGGTCTGAAGCCGTGGAACCTATTACCTCTGTGTGGGGTTAACCTGGGGGAAGACAGGTCATGGGGAAGAGAATTTCCCTGTTGCTGCATTCTTAAAATTTCTAGCATTTCCACATGGCCAGGGCAGCTCCTCCAGAAGTAGGACGAAACTTCTGGAAGAGTACACTGATAAGGGTCTATAAGGTAAAACAGGGTTCATTCAGCCCAGAGAGTAGAACTCTGGGCCCTGCTGTGGCTCTGCCCCAGGGAGTCACTGACCTTAGGGAGCTACAAAGCAGAGGCCCCGTGGAGAGTCACACTGTTGCCGTCACTCGGGAAGCCATTTTCTTCCTTAGTTTGTTTATTTTCCTGAGGAAAGACGGTGGTCAAATAGCTTAGACTAGAGATGCTGTGTTTGAAGAGAGTCATGGGTTTGAGTATTAAGCAACTTTTATTTGATTGTGACAACAATTTACAAGGAGAGCAATGATACTTACTTTGAAACTAGAGTTGTCAAATTTAGAAGAAAAAATACAGGATGCCCAGTTAAATTTGAATTTCAGATAGACAATGAATAATTTTTTAGTATATGTAAGTCCCATGTAATACTTGATGTATGTATATATATATGCACCAAGTATTTATATATACAAGTATAGTAAGTATACTATATTTAGTATATATATATTTATATATACTAAAAAATTATTCATCTTTTATCTGCGAACTCTCTTGAAGCATCAATGTGACACTTCACCATTACCTTTGGTAAAAGTTAGTACATGGCTATAATTTACAAATTTTAAGAGAAATAGCATTCATTAAAAGAAAATACAATGAATTGTTGACTCAAAACACATTTTACTATAAATTCTTATTTGGCAATTTCACACTTTAAATAAGTCTAAAATTTGCTATCAGAGAACCAAGATAATCATATTTTCTCTTGAGGCGAAATATCATTAAGTAATTCATAAATAAAGCATACAGAAAATTTTGCAAACATTTAAAATACTTTGTAACTGTGTGTAAATGTTTACTTGTTAAAGGAGAGAATTCACTCAACAAACACCAATTGGGCACCTGCTGTACGCAGGACACTGTTGAAGATGTTTGGGGGGCGTCAAGGAAGATAATAAACCTCTCTGTCCTCTTGGGCCTTACGTTCTAGAGATTGGTTTTATGAGGTTGTGCGAATTTTAAACTATAGCCAATTCCAGGAGGCTTGGTAATATTTTGTGGGGCAATCTGATATTATAAAGATTTTGTCTCACAATTTAGACTTTGGAGATGGATATTTATTTTTCAGCATTTATTGGTGCTACAAGAATTATACACCCTAAAATCATTGAAGTCTTTTTAAGAAGTTCTCAGGGATTTTATGCCTGAAAATTATATAAACTTAAGCAGCCTTTGGGGTGAAAGGTCAGACGGAATTGGGAGAGCACAAGAAGCAGAACATTTATTCAGGATGCAATCTTTAGTTACAAAGTCTCGACTCTTAAATCAGAATAAATTTACAGGGCACCCGTCCCCTCTTCCCCCTACATTTGGGTGGAGGTTTCTGGGAACAGAGGATGTTGTCAAGATGTTGGGGCGGAAATGAAACTTTAAGTTCCTAGGCCCTGTTTCCACTGATGCATGGCTATCAGTTCAGCAACACATTGTGGTTCTTATCCTACACTTGAGAGGGAGTTAATTGCTTTTGGGTAGAAATGAATTAACTCTTTCCTGTGACTACATTACCATAACATGCTGTCAGAAGTGATTTAGTAAAGTGAATATGGAAGGCTAAAAACCTTCCTATAGTTTCAAGAAATAAATCGATTAATGTGTCCTTTTTTATTAGTGTGAGTAGATTCACAAGATGATTTTATGCTAATACTCATTTTCATGACCTCTATTGTCGATCTCAGCAAACTCAAGGTTGGAAGGACGGTAAAGGTTATCTAGTTTGATCTTCCTGCACCCACCAGATGCTTATTCCCCTCTGTAACATCCTCACCAAGTGGTCCAACATTTTTAGGTGCCCTAGAATAAATTTCAGCGATCTGGTAAAAAACAACAAACAAAAACTCCCAGAAGTAAGATATTCCATTCCTTTCATTTAGAATAAGGAAATAAGATCAGGCAAGAGTTTCAAAAACCCTAAGACACTATAAAGAAGGATTCCCTGTGTCTTTTACTTGAAAAAAGAAAAGAAGCTGATAAAACCCTTCTTTATTAGTGATAATAGTAATTTACATCTAAAATTAACTTTCTATATCTAAATAATGACTATGTCTAAAAACAGTAAACATGGTAACTATTATGTACCAAATGCTGTGCGAAGTCATTTTCATGTCATTTCTTGTTTAATTCAAGAATTTGTCCCTTAATTTTGACAAGACCTTTAAGAAGCTAGTCCTATTATGATCTTGGTTAATAGAAATGATCAGAGTGAGAGGTAGAAAAGTTAAGTAATTTACCTACCATTTTAACATGAGAGGGGGTCGTTGGACTCATAGACTCCACTCATAATTTTCCAGGATTTGCCTTGATACTTGTGTCAGAAAGTCAGAGTTGGAAATCTTAGATCCATGAGATTTCTATTATTTTGTGCTTCTTATTCTCAAACTCATATACTATGTCTCCATCCTGCAGAAATATTCTATATCTACACATATCTATCTGTCTATTGTCTATCTATATAGTAACAAACGATTGTAACTATTCTTCTAGTTTGAGCATGGATAAGATAAAGGAGGTGAAGTGTGTTCAGTTTCAGGCAACTTTATACTTTAAACTTTATTAAAAACTAAAAACATGGCTCCATCCAACAGCAGCAGAATACATATCAGCTCAAGCACAAATGGAATGTTCTCTAGGATGGACTATATGCTAAACCATAAAATAAGACTCAATATAAAAGACTTGAAATCACACAAAAAGAAACCTACAGACCAATATCCCTTACATTCATATCATATAAATATAGACACAAAACCTTATATTCATACCTTATATGAATGTAGACACAAAAATTCTCAACAAAATTCTAGCAAAATGAATCCAGAAAGATATAAAAAGTTTTCTCTGCCATGATAAAGTTATGATCATGATTTATCTCAGGAATGCAAGGATAGTTTACCATCCAAAATCAATTAGTGCCATGCACTGCATAATGACATTTTGGTCAACAACAAAATGTATGATTTGGTCGACCACACCTACAATGGTGGTCCCATAAGATTAGTATCATATAGCCTAGGTGTGTCATAGGCTGTACTATATAGGTTTGTGTAAGTGCACTCTATGATGTTCACACAATGATGAAATCACCTAATGATGCATTTCTCAGAATGTATCCCCATCATTAAGTGACATATGACTATAATGTAATATATTACACTAATAGAATAAGAGAAACTATATAATCATCTCAATAGACACAGAAAATACATTTGACAAAATTCAACACCCTTTCATGATTAAAAAATATTGTTCTACATTCTAGGAATAGAAAAAAACTTCCTCAACCTGATAAAAGGCATCTACAAAAAAATTTGTCACGCTTAGTGGTGAAAGACTGAATGTTTTCCCGCTTAGATTAGGAACAAGCTAAGGATGTCCACTTTCACTACCTCTATTGGACATTTTACTGAAAGTTTCAGCCAGGGTACTTACGCAAGAAAATGAAATAAAAGCCATCCACATTGAAGAGGAAAAAGTAAAACTACCTCTATTTGCAGATGACATGATTTTGTACACAGAAAAACTTAAGAAATCCACTAAAAAACTATTAAATAATACATGAGTTCAGCAAGGTTGCAGGATTTAAGATCAATATATTTCTATACGCCAACATTAAACATTCTGAAAATGAAATTCAGAAAATTTCATTTACAATACCATCAAAAAATAAAATACCTAGGTATAAATTTAACAAAGGGGTGAAAGATTTATACACTAAACACTACAAAACATTGTTGAAAGGAATTCAAAGTCTAATTAAATGGAAAAACAGCCCATGTTCATGGGTCAGAAGACTTCATTTTGTGAGATGGCAGTACACCCCAAACTGATCTACAGATTCAACACAATCCCTATCAAGGGACCCAGAAAAGCCAAAACAATCCCGAAAAAAGAACATTGAAAGACTCACAATGTCCAATTTCAAAACTTACTACAGAGCTATAGCAATCAAGACAGTGTGGTACTGGTCTAACAACACACATATAGATTAGTGGAATAGAACTGAGAGTTCAAAAATAAACCCCAGCATGTATGGTCAATTGATTTTTGATGAGGATGCCAACACAACTCAATGGGAGAAAGAATAGTCATTTAACAAAATGGTGCTGGGACAACATCATACCCATACACAAAAGAATAAAGTTGGTCTGGGCCAGGCCTGGTGGCCTAGTGCTTAAGTTCATTGTGTTCCACTTCAGCAGCCCAGTTTCAGTTCCCGGGCATGGACCTATACCACTCATCTGTCAGTGGCCATCCTGTGGCAGCAGCTCACATACAATAAGTGGAAGATGGGCAGCAGATGTTAGCTCAGGACTAATCTTCCTCAGCAAAAAAAAAAGAAAAGAAAAGAAAAGAATAAAGTTAGTCTTCTTCCTCACACCATACACAAAAATTAACTCATATGACCCAGCAATTCCACTCTTAGGGAGATACCCAAGAGAAATGAAAACTTATGTCCACCTAAAAACTTGTCCATGAATGTTCACGGCAGCATTGTTTGTAATAGCCAAAAAGTAGAAACAACTCAAATGTACATCAACTGATGAGTGGATAAATAATATATCCATACAATGAAATATTACTTAGCAATGAAAAGAAATAAAGTACTTTTTTGTGTATATGAGGAAGATTGGCCCTGAGCTAACATCTGTTGCCAATCTTCCTGGCTTTTTTTTCTCCCCAAAGCCCCAGTGCATAGTTGTATATCCTAGTTGTAAGCCATTCTAGTTCTGCTATGTGGGATGCCGCCACAGCATGGCTTGACCAGCGATGCATAGGTGCTCACCCAGGATCCGAACCTGAGAACCCCGGCCAGCTGAAGTGCAGTGCACAAACTTAACAGCTACACTCCAGGCCAGCCCTGAGAAATAAAGCTCTGGTCCATGCTGCAACATGTAGCAAAGGATGAGCCTTGAAAACATTTGCTAAATAAAAGACGTCAGTCACAAAACACAACATATTATAGGATTCCACTTCTATGAAATATCCTCCATAGGCGTATTAATAGAGGGTAGAGTAGATTAGGGCCTGAGATGAGGCCTGGGGGGAGAGAATGGGGATGGACTGCTAGTGGGCACGAGGTTTCTGTTCAGGGGCATGAAAATGTTCTACTGGTGGGCTGTGGTAATGGTTTACACCATGTGAATGTGCTCAGATACATTCAATTGTACACTTTAAGCAGGTGAGTTGTATTTTATGTGAATTATATCTCCAAAAGCTGTCTTTCAAAAAAGGACATGACATCCTACTCTGTTCCTTCCTAAATCCATCAGGACTCATACTATGCCTCAAATCTGTTCAATCATTTTATTATCAATCTTTCAAGACCAAGCTTAAAAAATTCACAACTTCTTGAAAACTGTCTTAAAATAACTCCTGTGTTCTGTTCTAATCAGTTTCTGAATGGACATTTCTTCAGAATGTAGTCAGCCATTCAACCCCTGCTCATATTCTCTTGCTGGTTGTTCTAGAGTCATTTTCTCATCAACATTCCTGAGCTGAGGTTTGTTTCCTCAAGTCCCTGACCTTCCTTTTCTACTGCTGCATGGTTCCCAAGGAAAGCTGATGATTCCGTTTGTTCCTGAGTTTATAGTCTGGAGCTCACCAAGACCCACGCTTAATTGGTGGAAGCTTTGACCTTCGTCTCGTTTTGGTCAAGGTCCAGGCAGTAAACAGCAGGTGACTCAAAGGGTTTGACAAGAGTTGAATGAGGGCACTTTTCACAGAGGTGTGGGCAGGATTAAAGAATGAAGCAGGAATGGTGAGGCCCCAGACACTAGCAACAGCTGGAAGCCTTTGCCACCTCTAAGCTTGAAAGGAAAATTGGAGAGAACTGTTGTTAGACCGAGAACTATAATCTGGAAATGGACTCGCCTCTACTGAGCCCCAGGTTTAGAAGAACACAGCAACTGCTGAAACCCTGGCAGGAGTGAGGCTGGTAGACGCTGACAGACATGAACACCCAACCCTACCTCTCTCTCCTTCCACTCTCTTATCGTCCACCATTGACCCAACCCAAAGGAAGCTGGAGAACCAAGGGGTTAGGACACTCTATACAGACGTCAGCCTCCCAGGGAACAAATGGCAGAGATGGATCTAGAGGGGCCAATGGAGTCGAAGCAATACAAGCCCTGACCCACCAGGGTCACTGGTCTCTAAGCCCCAAAGCTCCAGTTTCTAGTTGGATCCCAGGAAGCTTCTCCTTGATCGTCAAAGAACGTCACCACTGCTACTTCTCAGTTGCTTGTTTTGCTCTCTGTTTCCAATACTTTGTGGCCCTTTCAAAAGCAGCTGTTATTTCAGTCCCTAATAGGTTTCTCCAGGGAGTCCTTAATCTTGTTGACATGGGAGAGGTGTCCCTCCCCACTAATATTTACAGGCCTTCCTTTGGTTTGCAGAAGTAGTCTTTTTCTTCCATTTTCACAGCCTCCTCTCTCTGGGAACACAGACAGACCCCCTCAGGGCTGAGTCAGGCGTAGATTTTCTTCTCCATCCCTCCAAGCCCCCTGAGGGCAAGGCTGTGGAACACATCACCCAGCCGCCCCCTCAGAACCACGTCTTCCAGCTGACCATGATCGTGTGTCCCAAGCTGAGCCATAAGTCTTTTCACACTCCCACGCAGGGAGAATTCCTTCTTGGCTGTTTTATATTTTCTTTATTTGACACTGGGGCAGTAGTGGGAGGGAGTTGCTGTAAGAGGAGCCTTAATATTTTGAAAATCAATTATTGCGTTTTGCTTGAATGTGGTAACGACTGCAGGGGTTACCACCAGGTCAAATAGGACAATTTGCCCCTACGGATAGTATAGCTTGATTCCTGTGCCTTCATTTTTTTTTTTTTTTTTTTTTGGTCATTATCTTGCAATTGATGCATCTTGACTGTTCCTTGTGTGTTGGCTTATTTTACACTCAGACCTAAGGGGTCTCCAGACAGAGGACCATAACTTTTTCATAGCCCTATTTCAACTACTTAAATACCTATTTCTCTTACTTCTGAGTTTGTGACTGTGTTCCCAATGGTTGAGGTTGCCAAAAGTCTGACCTCTGTAGAGATGAAATGTTGTTGGTTTCATTGTTACTGTTTTCTCATACTGTGGAATCACCCAATAGTTACTGAATTCTGAAGTTTCCATCGTATGTCAGGTTTAGAGGAATAGGAGTAGGAAGCATAATGCAAGCAAATGTTGGTGCAGTGGTTCTCACACTGTGGTTTCTGACCCTGCAGCATCAGTACCACTGGGAATTTGTTAAAAATGCGCGTTCTCAGGTCCAGCCCAGACCTGCTGAATCCCTCTGGGAGCCCTCCAGGAGATTTAGATGTAGGTTAAGATTTCAGAACCGCTAGTCTAGCACACAAGAGTCGGACAAGGAGTCTGTTCTAGTGCAGGTTCTCTAAAGTGCCTAAATAATGGACAGCACCATTGAAAGTAGCCTTTGGATTATGATAACCATACCCCTGCCTGGTTGCATTTTTGTTAGTGTCCAGGAAAAGGCTATGTGGGCTGGGCTGAGTTCATTCGATGGCATCACAAGCAGTCTGCCCACTGAGTCTCCGATACCAGCTGCACACAAGGATTGGGAGAACTCCATCCTGGCCTCAGAACTGAGTACCTCTAGGGACTCACTTTGGACAACGTGATCGAGTAGATGTGGGCCAGATGACCAGACCTTGGCATTTTGAAACATATGTAGTAACAGGCCCTCTTGGTCATCACTGAAAGCTCCAGAGAACTGGCCGCTTGCCACATCCTCATAGGCAACTGGAGATGAAGCTGGGAGCCCTGCCCTGAAAGAGCTTATGGTATAATGAGCTGCCAAATGCATTAAATAATGGCAGCCTCCTGAGAGAGGACATCCACGAACCGGTTTCCATGGCTGCCCCAATGCCTCGTGGATCCTGTTGTATTTACTGCTCTTTGACCTCTTGCTGATCTCAAGCTTCAAAGGCTGGTGTCTAATTGGTCCTGAGAATCCAGCCCTACCAGACTGACCTGTCATCTCCCACATGCTGCTAATGGGCAGCTGCTTTCTGAATTATGTTGTTAGAATTTTTGCTCATCCTCTTACTCAACTTGACTTTATTTTATTTTGGGTGGGAAGCAAACCACTTGGCTAGTAGAAGTTTGTTTAATTGGTCACTTGGCTCAGGAATTGATGACTTTTCCATTAATGTTTATTCAACAAATATATTTTATTTAATTTTGCCTGAAATAACCCAGCTGACTCTGAATGTTCAAGATGTGCAGAGCACTGAAGAGGTGCCATGATTCCAGAATTTCTAGGATAATAAGAGGATAGAAAACATGGAAGAGACACAGCCTGAAGGCTTGGAGATTCAACATGAGGATAAACAAGACAGACAACTCAACACAGTGTTCTCACTATCTTTTATCTCTTTCTTTGCCATATATCTCTGAACCCATTTTTTTCTCTGGGTTCCTAATCTCTACATCTCTCTATATTTCTCTCTCTTTCTGGTGCCTCCTGTGTGTTTGTGTGTGTGCACTTATGGGAGCATGTGTGTGTGTGTGTGTGTGTGTTGCACCTTGCACAAAATATAACAATGGGGGCTGGCCCAGTGGCATAGTGGTTAAGTTTGTACCCTCTGCTTAGTGGCCCAGTTCACAGGTTCAGATCCCGGGTGCGGACCTACACACCACTCATCAAGCCATCTTGTGACAGCATCCAACATACAAAATAGAGGAAGATTGACACAGATGTTAGCTCAGAGACAATCTTTCTCAAGCAAAAAGAGGAAGATTGGCAACAGATGTCAGCTGAGGGCCAATCTTCCTCAGCAAAAAAAAAAAAAAATATATATATATATATAAAAAATGGCATTTTACCATAAAAAATTGTTTAAACAAGCAAAATTGTATAATACTCAGTAACAGTATGGCATTTCTGAGAATTTACTCTGTAATAGGCCCTGGACAAAAAAAGTTGTATTGTGTCAGTTGTTCACCAAATACTTGGTAGCTTTTTGAAGTATTTTTTGCTTTTCTTTCTTGCTGTCCAGTTTCTCATATCTAGAAAATGGAATTTGTCCTTTCCAGTCTGTGAGATTCTCTTCCTCTAAGTGACCCCATCAGAAATGAATTAGTGCTTACTTGGAAAAGAGAGACTGTAGAATATTGGACGAGAACTGAAAGTTATTAAAATAAAAAACAAGTGATGGGGTAAAAACAGGACATCCTCTAAGGTGGACTTTGCAAGGCTTTTCAGTGGCAAAGGCCAAGCAATGGTCTACTGGCCTTGCCCTCTGTAGGTTACAGAAAGACTGTTGCTTATAAATCCACAGAGCTAAAGTTCATGCAAAGGGCTGGCTCACACTAGCTTATTTACTCTAGAATCAGAAACAAGACCTCAGTTAATTTCAGTCATACTAGTGTTGTATATTTCCCGCCTCCACCCACATCCACCTACTAGTTCTGGCCCCAAATTGCTCCTGAGCTGACCCTGCCCACTGGTCAGAACAGACAGGCAAATGATCATGTCTCAGAAGAGCCAGAGCTTGTACATCAGGCTGGAATGCTGTCGGAAGAAATGCAATTATCCTCATGCCATTGGTAGACTAGAAGGAAAAGGCTAGTTCCTCTATCCTTATATTAAAAGGCTTAGGGTATGGAGGTCAATTATAAATATTGGACAGGTGACCTTTGCCTGCCTGCTGGGTAAGTCAGAGCTCTAAATACACAGGCGCCATATATGAGGATACTGTTTCTTTCCTGGGCAGGCGAGAGCAAGGGTTGGCCAGGTTTGAGAGATTATTATCCCATCGCCATTAAACAGTCCGTCCAGGGGTATTTAGTTAGGACATACTATGTTCAAGGCACTGTGCTATGGAGGATGTAGAGAAGTCTGCCAAAGGGTTTAGGATCTAGCAGAGGATTAAAAATATACGTGAACATAGTACAAGGAAGTTCATGGTAAGAACTTGACCTCTAGAATCGGGGAAACTTGAGTTCAGATTTCTGCTTTGTCTTTTTAATAAATGGTGTTGTAACCATTCAAAATCCATAAGTGAAAAAAAATGAACCTCGAGCCATACATCACATCTTACACAAAGGTTAACTCAAGATAGATCATAGACCTAAATGTAAAATCTAAAACGAGAAAAGTTTTTAGAGGAAAGCAAAAAATTCTGTGACTTGGCTAGACAAAGATTCCTTGGATAAAGCAATAAAATAAGATCCATAAAAGTAAAAATGGATAAGTTGGACTTAATCAAAAGTAAAAATTCTACTTGAAAGACACTAGAAAATGAAAAGACAACCACAGACTGAGAGAAAATATTTGCAAAGTACACATTTTTTTTGGTTTTATTTTTTGATTGAGGTATAATGGACATACAACATATTAGTTTCAGGAGTATGACATAATGATTCAATATTTGTATATATTGCAAAATGATCACCACAGTAACTCTAGTTAATATCCATCACCATACATAGTTAGAAAATTTTTTTTCTTGTGATGAGAACTTTTAAAATTTACTCTCTTAGCAACTTTCAAATGTGCAATACAGTATTATTAACTACAATTTCCATGCTGTACATTACATCCCCAGGACTTATTTATTTTATAACTGGAAGTTTTTACCTAGTTTACTTCTTTTTTTTTTTAATTGAGGTCGTAATAGTTCATAACATTGAGAAATTTCAGTAGTACATTATTATTTGTCAGTCACCATACATACGTGCCTCTTCACCCATTGTGCCCACCCCACTGACTTTCCCTCTGGTAACCACCAATCTCTTCCCTTTGTCCGTGTGTTAGTTTATCTTCCACATATGAGTGAAATCATATGGTGTTTGTCTGGCCTATTTCACTTAACATCATACCCTCAAGGTCCATCCATGTTGTTGCAAATGGGATGATTTTCTTTTTTTATGGGCAAAGCACACATTTTTAAAATGGGCAAAAGGTCGAACAGAACACATGAAAAGGTACTCAGCATCATTAGTCATTAGAGAAATGCAAATGAAAACCACAGAGAGATACCCATCAGAGAAAAAATTTTAAATAAACCAAAAATAAATAAATAAATAAACTTAAAAACAAGAAACCAAATGAAAAAATAAACAACTGGTAATACGAAGGGCTTTTCACACATTGCTTATCGGAATGCAAAATAGTACAGCCACTTCAGAAAACCAATTTGGCAATTTCTTATCAAATTAAATGCACACTTACCCTATGATGGAGCAACCCCATTCCTAGGTATTTACCCAAGTGAAATAAAAACCTATGTTCACACAATGCCTGTCTGTGAATGTTTATGAGTGGTCTTGCTCATGATCAGCAGAAACTGGGAAACACCCAGGCGTACTCCAACTGGTTAGTGAGTGAACTGTGGTACATCCAGACAGTGGAATACCACCGGGCAATAAAAAGGAACAAACTATTGATCCACGCAGCAACATGGATGAATTGCAAAAGCTCCATGAACTTCAAATTCGAAGTGAAAGGATGCAGACTCTGAAAGCTACAAGTTATATGAGTCTATTTATATGACATTTTGGAAAAGGTCAAAGAGTAAGGACAGGGATCAGATTGGTGTTTTCCAAAGCCTGGGAATGGGGGAGGAGTTGACTACTTCAGGGCATGAGGGAATTCTTCAGGAGATAGAACTGTCCATATCTTGATTGTGGCGGGTGTTACATACATGTAAAACTCACGGCCCTGTACAGTAAAGAGCATGAAATTTATTGTGTGTAAATTATACCTCCGTAAATGTGACTTGGAAGAAAAAGAAGTAATACAATAAGTAGTCCTCAGTTGTGGAAAACTATAACGGTGATATTAAAACAAAACAAACAAAACTCTGTTCTGGCACTTAAAGCTGAGGGAGTGACCTTAGGCAAGTTTCTGAACTTTTGTAAATATCCATTTCCTCCCTGAAAATGAGAAAAAAATAGTAGTAGCACAGCAGAAAAAATATGTCCTGAGAATTAAATGACATAATGAGTGAAAGAAAATTAGTTTAGTGACCATTTCCTCTGTACCAGGCTTTGGATGTGCCTTTATACTCACTATCTAAGTCAATTCCAGAAACCTTAGGAGATAGTTTCTATTATTAACATGCTGAGAACAGTGCCTGGCATATAGGAAGTACTCCATAAGCTTTGATTATTATTATTACTCTTTACTGGGAAGTTTTTATGTCCAGGCACTGTGCTAGGCACTAAGAATAACAAGGGGAAAAACCCATGGAGTTCCTGCCCTCAGGCAGCTCGCTGTCTAATAGACCAGACGGTCAAGGAAACTAGCAATTAAAATGCAGTGTGACAAGTGCTCTGAGAGTGGGGTCTGCAGGATGCGTCTCTGGGATCACAGAAAAGGCTGAGGAAGCTTCTAGGGGAGAGGGTAGTACTGCCAAAAAAACCTTCCCAGGGGAGGTGTCATCTGCTCATGTTTTGAAGGACGGGTTAAGTGTCAGGAGACAGAGATCCAGTGAGGTGTGGAGTGATTGAAGAGAGACACTCCAAATGATAACCGGAAAAAAACACCCCTGTCCCCCAAAAAACCGGTCATGGGAATTAGAGGCCGAGGAAGGAGACACCATTTGAGCCAAACCTCAACGCTGGGCTGAGAGATTGTAGATGGGGACTAGGTGAGCAGAAGCTGGGAAGGTGGATGGGAGATCGTGTCAGCTGACATGGCATCCTGATTCTGACATAATCTCCTCATGTCCAGACTTTGGAAAAGAGCTCTCATAATCTTCTCTACGCCCATTCCAGTGTCTTACTGTTTACCCCGAGAAAATTCATCTTTAGGTCAAATTTAAAACCTCTTGGCTGCAGTTTTCTTCATGCTTATCTGTGAATGCATGCTGAGGATGAGTCAAGAATAACTTAAAGCTGTTCATTTTTCTACTATTTGAGACACAGCGCATGCTTTTCACTGCCCTGTGCTGCTTGGGGCAAAGTGTTTAAATACAACCAACACTCTTCTGTGCGCAAAATACCACTGCAAAACTATTCGAAAGATTTCTGGCAAAGAAGGGCAACCGAAGGAGGAAGCAGAGGAAGAATGTTGAATGAAGTGGCTCTTTGTTTGTATAAACATACAAACCTGTGTTGAGACTCTTTACCCTTCTGCTGTCCCCACTACCCCTCAACAGGTGGCACAAGTCTATTGACATTTGTAGAGCAGATGGGAAGTCGTTATAATGTCGTTTCTAACTGACAAGGGCTTTGGTGACTGTGCATGTGCGGCTGCATGCCTGGTTTAGGGTGGGCAACAGAATTAGAAACTGCTACCTGCTCCTTCTGGCAGAGAAGCAAACGCTGTAATTGTGTCAACAGGCTAGAGCACATTGTGATAACTTCCAATCAAAGGGCTGATTTTGCTGGTTTTATTTTCTCTAACTTGCCAGTTCTTCCCCCGTTTTGCATAGCTCTGAATTTGGGACAACATGAACAAAGAAATCTGGTTCCTCTGAAAATTACCTTCAGCATAAGCTCAGTGTTTTCCTGTCCAGATTTCCATAAGCAATTCAGGTTGCATTAACTTTATACCAGAAATGAGCTTGTGCATCTCAGAAATGGTCCAAAGAGGAAGTGAGAAGGGCTGGGAAGAAGCTCAAGCAGTCCCCGGAGCCTACCAGGTATTCTAATCAGAGTATAAACAATGCGGGGTTGGAAGTCCCATCCCTGAGCAGCCGTAATTTTCGCAATTCTCATTTCATAAGCCATATGGTGAGTAGATGCAGCCCCACTTCCTGGAGTGAACGCAGGCAATGCCAAGACTACAGCCACATACCTCCCCACTCAGCGTCTGTGAGGACCCTGCACACTAATTAGAATACTTTTGTTTATACAAAACAAAACAAAAAACACAACGCGATCAATTTAGGAATGGTCTTTCAAAGTGTATTGGGTTCCCTTCAATCATTCAGCTTCTTGGAAGAAACAAATTCTAATTATTAATCACATCCTATTAGATCAGACTTGAAAACAATTTATATGGTAATGAGGAACTGACTGAGCCCACTGAGCATATTATTTTGTGCCTGAGTCTAGGGGTTCTTTCTAAGACATTCATGGTCATTTCCTGATAATCAGTGGCATACGTTTTCATTTTGGACACTCAAACAAATTTTGGAAATAGATATCTTTCTATTTTCCTTCTTTCTTCTCCACCCAGCATTATTACTGTGCCTTAGCTGAAGAGGAGGAACAAGAAAGAATGGAAGGATTTAGAATATTCTATTGTCTCCTAAGCCCCAAGTCTATTAATGAAGAATAATGTGGATGATTTTGTTAGAAAGCAGTTAATTATCTGCAAACTTTCAAGTAATTAAGAGGTCTACCATTTATGATTAGTATTAAATAGAATTGAAATGAATATTTTAATAACCACTATTATTTATTCGTTGCTCCATTTACGCCAGGTAGATACTGTATTAAGCGCTTTTCCACATAATAATAAAAGTAGCTAATATATTTTTATCGATCATTTACTATGTGCCACTGATAGCGTCAAGTTCTTTGCAAACTATCTCATTTATTCCTCTCATCAACTCTGTGTCATAGACACAATCATAAACCCCATTTTATAATCGAAGAAAGTGAGGCTTAGAGCATTCTGGCTGCAAGATGAACTTGGTATATCTCAAGCCAAAGTATCTGTACTCAACCACCACCTTAGATCCTTTGGTGAACCTTTCAATGGACAGTTTGGGGTTTTTTTTCTGATGCAAGTGACCCCATTGATTGATGAGTGTTCTATAAATTCAAACTAATTTAAATTTAAAGGATTTTCTTACCTTGACTGTAACAGCCTTCTTGCCTGTCAAAATCTCGGAAATAAGAGCAACCTGTCCCACCCCGGAATGTTTCTGCCCTCCTGACTCCTGTGCTGTGGCCCAGTAGATTTGTTCCCCTCACAACTCTGAGGACACAGTAATCCTTTTGTTCACAGATTTCCTGGCACACCAGTGTTTTCAAACTGGAATCAAAACAGAGTCCAAATGTTACATCTGCCTAGCTTGATTTAAAACTTTCACTATTTTTCCAAGTGATTTACTTAAAATATAATAGTGCTGGAGTCAGATCACCATGTTTACCACTGAACCTTGTTTTATTCTTATCTAGGTTTTTCCAGTTAGAAGCAGCTTCCATGGTCTTCCCTCTGTGTCTCCCATTTTAGATGGGAGAGGCTGAGTGAAAACCTACCACAGTTCCTGGCTGGGACAGCGTGGGGCAGACCAGCCTCTTTATTTTTAATTCACTGAATACGAAGGGAGCCGCTCTGTAGCTGTTTTCAGTCTAGACAGGATATGATGATAATAGCACAAATAAAAGCTCATGCATTCTAGCCAGGGACAAATTAAGTGGGTACAAGGCATAGATATATGTCATGTTGTTATTAACATGGAGCAGCACACGGCCCACTTCAGGGCATGGTGCCCAGATTAATTGGCTTGCCCAGAATGCATCTAAGGTCAAAAGAAGGCTCTCAGGAAATACTGGGCAGTGTGCGTTTGGACTCTCAAGTGTTCTTCTCATAGGCACTGAAAGCTGGGCATTTTATTTTATAGACGAAGAGAGAGAGTGGTGTTTGACACCACTGGTTTATGAAATGTTTTGCTGGTTTTCCTTCATAGATTATAAATATTTCCGGGAGAAGCCAGCCACCGTATGTTGAGATGATTCACATAGTATTTATTATTGCTTTTCCGAGGTGGCCAATCTCTGGCGCAGTCAGAGATTACAGAATGATGGGAGAAGGTGTGTATCTTGAGTGTATGTAAGCACGAAAGATCAGAATGAGGCTCTTTATGTCACATAAGCTACTGAAATAGAACCATAAGATCGCAGTGCTTGAAAATACTGCCATTTGTGCCTCGAGGAGTAGAATGGGGATCAGACATGGCACCTGGCTGACTGAACTCCATTCTGAGTCACCTGGAAAGGGAAGAAATCAGGAGAAATAGCCAATGGCACAGAGCAACTTCAAAAATAACGTCTTTCCGTGGAAAAGCTCGAGGTGAATAGTAAAGAAGGTAGACTCTATCCAAGAAAAATCAAGGGTGAAATTGCTTGGGTTTCTAACCAAAGGCTAAATCCTTCTCTTGGATGCAGAAGAGCAATTCCAGTGGCCTCCACAAAACCCGGGCGTGCATAAGCCAAGGACAAAATTCAGTGTAATAAAGAGCTCCTGTTAACTTGAGGCATCATGTTTATCATCAAACCTGCAAAACCAGGAAAGTTAAACACTATGGGTAGATCAAAAGAGGTGGTTCCTGAATATTTGTTATTACTGAGGAGGTTTGCGGAAATATTGAGAAAACCTTTTGAAAGCGTGACTGCCCACGGCTCCTGCTTGCTTTCATTGGATGCTGGATCCATGCAGGTTCCGTTCCTTAAAAATGTACCATAGTGCATTCCGGTTCCTTTTTGGAAATGCGAAAATATGTAAACCTTTCGCAGCACATTCCATCGGTTAACAGTGAGGCATTCACGAATGATCTTGGGTATCAGGCTTGCTGAGCTTTCTGAGCCTGGATTTTGAGAAGAACTCTTTCTTTGTCTTTCAGCTTCAGGAACTCAATCCTCCCAATTCCCGCAATTCTTAAAATAGAGAATCTAGAAGTCTAGGACTTTTGAGTGAGTACTGGAAATTCTGGCTCATACTTCACACACAGACCTTGTGGTCTAAGGCACTAGTAACCTGGGCTTCAGTCTCTGTGACTCTCATTCACTGAAGTATTGATTGATTGAGTCATTCATTCATTCATTCATTCATTCATTCATCAGACTGTTAGAGCACTTCTGTATCAGGCTGGCATTGAATATGGCTCCAGGATGACTTGAATCTGGAGGTAGAAAGGTAGTGGCATGTTTCAGAAGCTGATGAATAGGTAACATTACAAAATATATACTATATAGGATAGTGTCTGTGCACAGTAAACAATAAATGTTAGCTATTAGCATTAACTTGCATTGTGTTTATAGGAATAGCACAGAAAAATTTTCAGTGATAATTTAATCCAAAATCCCACCATCCTAATGTACTGCCAATTTTCACTTTACATTCACTTATTCATTTGTTCAAAAAGTATTTATTGAGCTCCTATTATTTTGCAAACACTGGCATAGATATTTGCAGGTTCTCGTCTGTGCACACACACTCCTGGTTTCTCGTAGTTAAGCTTTTCATACAGAGGCTATTTTCCCATGCCGTTACATGTTCTTTACATTAATATTTTAATCAGTAGATATTAGCTTTCAGTATCATCATTTATTTGACCATTCTTCTCCTGTGGAAGATGTAGCTTCTTTCCAAATTTTCATTATTATAAAAACTGCAATAATAAGCCACTGAGCACAGAGGTTCTTATTTCTTTCCACTAATTTAGTAGGATAGATTCCCAGGAATGTAAATACTGGGTCAGAAGATCTGAACATTTTTATGGATTTTGATGCATCCTGCCAAATTTCTGAATCTTGTACCAATTTATAATTATAATTTTCTTTACATCAATCACATTCCATTGCCACCTTCATGAAGATAATGCTTGATTTCTAGTTGGAGAATTGAGGAACACTCTAGTCTCATCAAGAATGCATGCATAAGCCATTTCTTATATGGGTTATCTTCCAGATGGCTTACCCCATCCATTAGATAAATAACTTCCACCAAGCAGGAAAGACATTTTCCTGCTCCCCAGACTTTTAGTGCCTCCTTACGTCTTTATTCCTTATTCCCTAAGCCAATTCCTATAACTAAACACCCACTTTTCACATTACAGAATGTTGCAAATGGAAGAGACCTCAAATATCTCTTTTCACCCCTTTCATTTTAGAGTTAAGGACACTGAGCGCCAGGGAGATGGTGAATTAGTTCAGATCTCAGAGTTGACGGGGAGGCCTGGGACAAGATCATGTGCGTAAAGCTGACGGGTACTGTGAGAAAATATCAAGGGGGTGGCCCATATACTAATTTAGAAAGAAAAAGAAAAATTCAGCATGGCCTTTGGGCAGGTATGACCTGCACTTTAGTGAAGTGTTCCAGATTTTACTCTCTCCCTAATGTGCCCACGGCTTTTCGTGTGCACTCTGTTATTGCAAGCTCTGGAATTACCCACTCGGCCCAGGGCCTGGCAGTGGTCCATGGTGCACTTTGAAAGTAAAATGAAGGTTACCATTTCAGAAAGGAAATTAAGAAGCATCAAAAGACAAAGAATGAGCTCCTCTAGAGCATGAAGACTAACCTCCTTAGCTTACAACACACAGGGTGCAGTGTGGCTGACCACCCACCTACCTCGGACCTTGGATCCAGCCATTCCTTTGCTAGCATTTCTTAAAACAGAGAGCTCCAAGCTCCTCCAACACACAGTGTTATTTTATGTCTTTGTGCCTTTACATCTGTTGTTCTCATAGCCTGAAACCAGCTTAGTCGCTGTGTGGCTGGCTAATGTTGACTCTTCCTTCAAGACATTAACTCAGGCTTCGTTAAGACATTAACCCTAGGCTGCAACGACCATCGGTCTCTCTGTTCATAAAGGACCTGTGCATTCTTCCATCACACTAGGTCGAGAATATTTGTTTATGTCTGTCTCCCTCACTAGACTAAGTTTATCAAGACCAGGATCTGTGACTTATTGTCACATTCCCAATGCTCAGTACAGAATAGACAGTCAGTAAATATTTAATGAACCGAAATATCTGAAATGTATGAATAAGGATTTTGGGAAAACTCTAAAATCCACTGAAAATTGTCTGAGCGTAGCTTCGGGGAAATATGACTATAATGTAATTCTTAGAATGCTTAAATCTGATGAATTTTGTTATATTATTGGGTAGGAAAAATGTGTTAACAGGAAAGGAGTAGTCTATTTGGCCTCTGTACTAGAGAAGCCCCACAACAATAATTTCTTAAAAATGTAAATTATTATTACTATCACCATCACCTCCTCTGGGATCTTATTTTAGTGGTAACCTCTCTTAAATTTTTAATCTCTCCTTCTCTACTAGTTCTTTTCTGCTTAGCTTATAAATTTGCTCAAATCTTTCACCTCCTTAAAAACCCCTCTTCAAACCTTGTGATCCCCTCTGATTGTGAGCTTTCTTCAACCATTTTTCTCCTATCATTTTTCAATCCCCCGCAATCTAGCTTCTACTCCTTCCCCTGACACTGAAATTGCACTGGCTAAGTAAGATTACCATTGACCCCCAGAATGAGTATTCGGTTGATACTTCTCTTGTTGACTTTCCATAATGTTGGACACTGCTCGTTGATCCCTCTCTCCTTCCTGTAATTCTCGCCTTCCTTGACATCCTGCCATCACGATCCTCCTCCTACCTCTGGGACCACTCTCCCTCGGACATTGGGTCATTTCCCTATGCTATTCTCAGGAATGCTGGTGTTCCCCAAGTCCTGTCTTTCTGGTTTTCCATTCTCACTTACACCAATGGAATCCATTCCTTATTAGCCATCATAGTCAACACGGCTCTTTCAAAAAATAAAGAAACCTGAGAAAAGGGAATCCTTGTACACTGTTGTTGAGAATATATGAAAACTATGTTGGTGGAGACTATGGAAAACAGCATGGAGCTTCCTCAAAACTTAAAAATAGAAGTACCATATGATCCAGTAATCCCACTTCTGAGTATATCTTCAAAGGAAATGAAAATGGGATCTCAAAGAGATATCTGCATTCCCATGTTCATTGCAGCATTGTTCACAATAGTCAAGACATGGGAACAACCTAAGTCTCTGTCAACAGATGAATGGATAAAGAAGATGTGACATATATATGATGGGATATTATTCAGTCAGGAGAAAGAAGGAAATCCTGTCATTTGACACAACACGGATGGACCTTGAGGGCACTACAATAAGTGAAATAAGTCAGACAGAAAGACAAATACTGTATGATACCACTTAGATGTGGAATCTAAAAAAGTCAAACTCATAGAAACAGAGCAGAATGGTGGTCATCAAGGGCTGGGGGTGGGAGAAAAGAAGAGATGCTGAACAAAGGGTACAAACTTCCAGTTATAAGACAAATAAGTTCTGGGGATCTAATGTACAGCATGGTGATTGTAATTAACAATAATATATACTTGAAAGTGGCTAAGAGAATAGCTCTTAAATGTTCTCACCTCACAAAAGAAATGATAATTATGGGATGTGATAGAAGTGTTAGCTACTATTATGGTGGGAGACATTTTGTAATGTATCAAATCAATATGTTACACATCTTAAGTGTACACAATGTTATATGTCAATTATATCTCAATAAAGCTGGGGGGGCGGTGGCCAGCCCCGTGGCCGAGTGGTTAAGTTCACACACTCAGCAGCCTGGGATTTCACCGGTTCGGACCCTGGGCGCGGACATGGCACTGCTCATCAGGCCACATTGAGGCAGCATCCCCCGTACCACAACTAGAAGGACCCACAACTAAAATATACAACTATGTACTGGGGGGGATTTGGGGAGAAAAAGCAAACAGAAAAAAAAAAGAGAAGTTGGCAACACTTGTTAGCTCAGGTGCCAATCTATTGCCTAGGGTAGTAGCATGACTCATAAAAGTTGCCTTGTCTCAAATTTCTAGGCTCTGCATTGCCACCATTAATTAATTAATTTGGACACTTTAACACTTCCCTGCTTAAAACCTTCAGTGACTCCATATTGCTTATATCACACACATAACTGGTAAGATGTAATCAAAATTTATCACACATCTGCATTTCTACTCTGCTTCTTTGATTGGAAGAGAAAGGGGCAGAGTTACAGTAAAGCACAATACTGGAAGGTGTCTAAATAAATAAACTCCCCACTCCTTGCTTGGCATACAGGGCCATCCATCCCTGTTACTGCTTCCTGCCTCTCACAATCTATCCCACCTTCCAAATGAGAACTTCACACTCTGTTTAAATCTTCCAGCCTTTTCCTTTTGACTGGAATGCTTTTCCTTTTCCTTCCTTGACTGGCTGGTGAACTCTGTGGTCTTCAAATCATTGACAAGAATCACCTCCTTTGTGAACTCTTCTCACTGTCCACCATGTTGACCAGTCTCTCCTCTGAGCACCTCTTGTTGTGTATGTGTGACAGGTAATTACTTTTCTATCTCTCTCACTAGATTAGGTGGTCCTGAAAACCGGGGCTGTCTTTTGTCGCTACCTAACACGATACCAGCTGTAAGTGCACTCAATATTTATTGCATGATGAATGAATCAACCAATGATGGACACAACAAAATCTCTCTAATTTGAAACATTAAGAGAAAGACTAGTCAAATTATAGAATATTCTCAAAGAGTACAAAAAGTAGTACAAATTGAGTGGCTTATTTAGAAAACTTATACATTCAGTATTTTATGGTACATTATTTTTTTTA
The DNA here is from genome assembly GCF_021613505.1 of Equus quagga. Classification (NCBI taxonomy): domain Eukaryota; kingdom Metazoa; phylum Chordata; class Mammalia; order Perissodactyla; family Equidae; genus Equus; species Equus quagga. The sequence goes on along the minus strand of NC_060274.1, from coordinate 18,084,656 downwards.
AAGATTGGCACCTGAGCTGAGATCTTTTGCCAATCTTCTTTTTTTCCTGCTGCTTCTCCCCAAAGCCCACCAGTACATAGTTATATATTCTGGTTACAGGTCCTTCTTGTTGTGCTATGTGGGGTGCTGCCTCTGTATGGCTTGAGGAGTGGTGCCATTTCTGCACCCATGATCCGAACCGGCAAAACCCTGAGCCACCAAAGTGGCAGAAGTGGAGTGTGCAAACCACTTGGCCACGGGGCCAGCCCCATATGGCACTTTTAATCAGCTTTAAAAGCTTACTTTTGAGCCAGCCCTGATGGCCTAGTGGTTAAAGTTCTACAGTCACTGCTTCAGCAGCTGGATTTGCTTCCGGGTCATGGAACCACAACACCTGTCAGTTGCCATGCTGTGCCAGCGGCTCACATAGAAGAACCAGAAGGAGTTACAACTAGAATATACAACCATGTTTTGGGCTTTGGGAAGAAGAAAAAGAAAAAATTAAAAGATTATGTTCTTATGTTGGGTAAACGTCCTCCAATTTGTCTAGGTTTTATCCAGCTAATTTGGTTAGTAAACTTCTTTGTCTCTTCCTCTCATAATTCAAATCTGCCCAGCCTGGGATGAATGCTCATGAAGTGTGATTAGCTGGTCTAGATTAAAGTTGATTTATTTATGGATTTGCCTGTGAATGACTGATGTGTCTCTTTGCTATCTGTTAGGTTTAGGCTCTTAATTTTGCCTTTCAGTAGTTATTACAGAAAAAAATAAAATTTTCGTACTGGCATTTTACTGTTTTTTATTTGCTTGATCACTAAAGAGTAGGTCTTTTTTGGAGAATTCTTATCATCTATGCTACTGTTGAAGAATTCTTCAGCGAATGAAGATTTGTATTTTTCATCTTTTTTTCTTTCATGTGTGTTCTATTTAGACCAGGAAATTGACATTTCAGCTCAGAAGACGTAGGCCAGATGTTAGTCCACTGGCTGAAAGATGGATTTCCTGCCCCAATAGGTGACCTCTGAAAGCAAAATAGGCTTTTTCTTAATGGATAGACTGTCCGAATGACCTCATTTCTAGAACAAGGGTCCTTTGTTAAGTGTCTCTTTGCTATTGGAATCAACATCATCTGATTTTTGAGAACATTCATTAGATAAAGAGTAGCCAGCACCTAGTTGTTTCATTTATAAGGCATAGGAAAAAATTATGCCTAGACAATCCAGTTTTTGTTCCTTTAAAAATATTTGTGTTCATCAAGAGGGAAATGGTGCAGAAAATCTGGTGCCTGTTTATCCATATTAATATTTCTTTTAGATTTCAAACCTCATTCAGCACTAACCATAGGAACAGAACACGTTATGTGCTTCCCTAAACAGGGAATTGTCTCACTAAGCTGGACCAAGGCACTATTTAAAGCAATAGCCATGACCCCAATGTCCTGTCACTCAAATGACTATCTCCATATGTGAGAAGCTCATTGAGACATTCACATGGCGCCACCTCTTTTGATGAGTTCTTCACCGAGTTCATTTATTTATATCTTCAATTGTATAAAGTGGCTCAGAAAAACCGAGATCACTGAGCCTTTGTGCGTGTGTGGGTGAGTGTGTGTGTGTGTGTGCGTGTGCACCCGTGCCTCTGTGTGTGCCACAGGAAATTCAGTTTGAAAGAAAGTACCCAGAAGAGGAAAATGGCTTTGAATGACTTGGGGGGAGCCTGAGAGACTTACTATACAGGGAAAGGAGGGGCCTTAGATTGCGTGCGAAGGAAGATATGTTTCTGAGATCCCAAAATGATAGAATTTTATAGCTGAAGGGGAAGTTGAGAGATTTTTTAATTTTCTTTCTCTCTCTTTCTTTCTTTCTTTCCGTCTCTCTCTCTCTCCTCCCCTCCCCAACCCCTCTTTTCTTTCTTGCTTCTTTCTTCCCTCTTCACTTCTTTTTTCAGGAATAGGAATAGGCCTGTGTCTTTTTAACAGCCAGAGACAAATTTTACTAGTATAAAAATCTTGCTGCTTGTAATCTAACGTGTTAGCTTCTCCATGAAAAATCCAGAACAGAATAAAGCAGAGCCATATGCTGAGTTAACACCGGGCTGGCCAGTGCATCTAACACTCATGGTTCTTCCTCAAGTAATTTATATAGTAAATACATGACTCAAAAAATGAGTAGTAAAAAGGATATCACACTTTTCTTTGTTTTAATGAGTGAACACATATTTTTCCCAGCATGGTTTACTCAGCTCAATGCCCCCTTTTTTTGGTCATACCCAAATGTCATTAATCATAAATTAACTTTTTTTGTTGTTCAACCAAGGTATTTTGGATAGTACTTCAACTCTGGCTAAGATTGTAATAATCTTCTACGGTTACCAGGATTAATGATGTGAGTGAGAATCTTTTATCCTATGTACATAATATTACGGCAACTCAAAGAAGCAGAACAACAGTTTCAACTGGAGCTTTCGAATTTAGTGGAGGGGCCGACTCAGTGGCCGAGTGGTTAAGTTCGTGCGCTCCACTGCAGGGGCCCAGGGTTCAGATCCTGGGTGCGGACATGGCACCGCTCATCAGGCCACGTTGAGGCGGCGTCCCACATCCCACAACTAGAAGGACCTGCAACTAAGATATACAACTATGCACGGTGGGGGTGGTTTGGGGAGATAAAGCAGAAAAAAAAAAAAAA